>NC_084739.1:72809275-72816775 GCF_033978785.1 Entelurus aequoreus
AATGTCCTCCAGGCCTAAAATATAAAACTTTATTGTCCATTAAAATAATTAGCGGGACTTTGCTGTTATTTAGCGCCAACACAGGTATACTAAAACATTTTTTAACGCCTTCTTTTTTAATATGTTGATGATGCAACCCTTATTATAAACATTTTAAATTCACTATTTTAATGTAGCAACTATAAATATTTAACAATTAGTGTTATAAAGAAAAAATATTGTTACATTTAAATAAACAGTGAGTGACTTGGCAAAAAAAAAAAAAAAAAGTGTTAAAAGTGGAAAAACAAAAAAAACAAAACAGTGCGTTTTAAAAATAGCTGGTGCTCATACTTGTTGCTCCACGAGCAGTAATTTTACACCAGCTTTTCCAGTGGGTCAATAAAACATCGCAGTGCATATCTCTCCCCCCAGTGCACTTTCTCAACAACCAGGCCGAGCCCTGCCAGAATCCTGCAGATTTACTGATCACACACACTGCCGCAAAAAAAAAAAAAAAAACCTGACAAGATGTTTTGGACTGCAAGCAAAGGAAGGCTTGAAAAAAAAGAGAAAACTGAGCATCATAAAAACAAATAGGATATGAATGTTTAATGTTTATTATGGTTATTTGTCCTCTGCAGTGGACATTGATATCATGTTTGTTTTTTTTCCTCCAGAAAAGTATACTAAGACAAAATAAATAGGCCAAAAGCAAATAGCCACTGCTTGTGTGCATTTATTGTACAGTATCTAGTGTAAAAAAAAAAAAAAACACACAGAAATGTGACGAAAAAAATAGACCAAAAAACAAATGTCCACTGAAGTGGACATTTATGTAAGTATACAATGTGTTTTTTCCCCCAGAATATTGTGACTGACAAATAATGTAGTCCAAAAACAAATGTCCACTGCAGTGGACATTTATGTAAGTATATCAAGTGTTTTTTTTCACCCCAGAATATTGTAACTGACAAAGAATGTAGTCCAAAAACAAATGTCCAATGCAGTGGACATTTATGTAAGTATATCAAGTGGGTTTTTTTCATCCCAGAATATTGTAACTGACAAAGAATGTAGTCCAAAAACAAATGTCCAATGCAGTGGACATTTATGTAAGTATATCAAGTGTTTTTTTTCACCCCAGAATATTGTAACTGACAAATAATGTAGTTCAAAAACAAATGTCCACTGCAGGGGACAATTATGTAAGTATATAGTGTTTTTTTTCTCCCAGAATATTGTAACTGACAGAGAATGTAGTTCAAAAACAAATGTCCACTACAGTGATAACTGAGGAAAGTATATGCAAAGTATAACTCAACAAAAATAAATAGGCCAAAAGCAAATATCCACTGTCGTTATGTATGTTATGCTACCAGAAATGTGACAAAACAAATATTTCAAAAACATGCATATAAACTATTGTTTTTTTTAAAGATTTGTAAGCATATAAAGGTTGTTGTTTTTTGTTTGTTTTTTAGAAAATCGTAACTCTGAAAAAGGAAATAGTGGAAAAACAAACGTCTATTTTTTTGTATTATTATTTTTTTTAACAGAATTAGCATTTCTGACAAAGGAAATAGTCCAAAAACAAATGTCCACTGCAGTGGACATTTCTTTTTGTAATATTTGTAAGCACATAAAGGTTGTTTTTGTTTTTTTCAGAAAATTGTAACTCTGAGAAAGGAAATAGTGGAAAAACAAACGTCTACTGTTTTGTTTGTTTGTTTGTTTGTTTTTTTGCCGAAATCGTTATCTCTGACAAAGGAAATGGTCCAAAAACAAATGTCCACTGGAGTGGACATTTATATGAACATATACAGATTTGTTTAGTTTTTTTTCCAGACAATTTTTACTCTGAAAAAGTAAATAGTGACAAAAAAAAATGTCCACTGCAGTTTATGTAAGCATATAAAGATTTGTATTTATTTATTTTTGTTTTCTTTTCAGAAAATTGTAAGTCTGAAAAAAGAAATAGTGGAAAAACAAACGTCTATTGTTTTGTTGGCTTTTTTTTTTTTTTTTTTAACAGAACTGTGTATTTTTGACAAATGAAATAGTCCAAAAACAAATGTCCACTGCAGTGGAAATTTGTTTTTGTAATATTAGTAAGCAAATACATTTTTTTCAGAAAATTGTATCTTTGAAAAAGGAAATAGTGGAAAAACAAACGTCTATTGTTTTTTTTGTTGTTGTTTTTTTTTTTTTTACAGAAATGTGTATCTCTGACAAAGGAAATAGTCCAAAAACAAATGGTCACTGCAGTGGACATTTACGAAAGCATAGAAAGGTTGTTATATATTTTTTTTGTGTTCGTTTTCAGAAATGTGTATTTTTTTTTAAAAGGAATAGTCAAAAAACAAATGTCCATTGTAGTGGACATTTTATGTATATTTTTTTTTTTTTTCAGAAAATTGTAACTTTAAAAAATTAAATAGTGAAAAAACAAATGTCCACTGCAGTTGACATTTATGTAAACATATAAAGGTGTTTCTTTTTTGTTTTTTCAGAAAATTGTAACTCAGAAAAAGGAAATAGTGAAAAAAAAACAAATGTCCATTCCAGTGGACATTTATGTAAGTATAAAATATGTTTCCCTAATGGTATAACTGTGACGAGAGAAATAGACCAAAAAAAATTGTCCACTGCAGACATTTTTGTAAATATTAGCTATTTTTCCTAAAGAATATATAACTATAACAAAGGAATTACACCAAAAACCTTTATGTGAGCTTCGGGTGTTTTCCTCAGAAATGTATAACTAACAAAAGTAATAGACCAAAATCAAATGTCCACTGGAGTGGACATTTATACACACACAATATTGTATTTGTATCAGAAATGTGTAAGAAATGGACTAAAAACATTTGTCCACTGCAGTGGACATTTATGAAAGCATATGCGTTTTTTTTTTTTGTTTTTGTTTTTTTCAGAAATACATAAGCCTGACAAAGGAAATAGTCCAGAAATATAAGCATAGGGTATTTGTCTTAGGAAGTATAACTGACAACATGAATAGGCCAAAACCAAATATCCACTGTCCATTTATGTACAATAGTAGAACAAGGTATTTTTCCAAAACTGTGACCAAAGACATAGACCAAAAAACAATGTCAACTGCAGTGGACATTTATTTTGTATAACTGTGACAAAGGAAATAAACTAAAAACAATTGTCCGCTGCATTTCTGTAATCTTAGGGTATTTTTCTCAGAAATGTATAACTGACGTAAGTAATAGACCAAATCAAATGTCCACTACAGTGGACATTTATATAGGCGTAACACAAAACAAATGTCCACTATAGTGGACAATTATGTACTGTAAGCATAACATGTTTTTTTTAAATTATTTATTTATTTATTTTAAAGAAATGTAACGAAAACAGACCGAAAACAAATGTCCACTGCAGTGGACATTCATGTAAACTTGGCGTATTTTTCCACAAAAAAAGTATAACCGACGAAAGCAATAGCCAAAAAACAAATGCCCACTCTAATGGACATGTATGTAAACTTGGGGTATTATTTTGGGATAAAAGTATATCCGACGAAAGCAATGGACAACAAACTAATGTCCACTAGAGTGGACAATTATGTACTGTGCATAATATGGTATATATATATATATTTTTTTTTTTTAAAGAAATGCAACCCCGAAAGTGACAATCGGTAGAAAAATGGATGGATGACAAAATAAACAGACCAAAAACTTGGGGTATTTTTCACAAAAAAAGTACAACCGACGAAAGCAATAGCCAAAAAACAAATGTCCACTCAAGTGGACGTGTATATAAACTTGGGGTATTTTTTTGTTGTTGATAAAAGTATATCTGATGAAAATAAAGGACCAAAAACATGGGGTATTTTTCACACAAAAGTAAAAACTGACGAAAGCAATGGAACAAAAACAAATGTCCACTAAAGTGGACAATTATGTACTGTAAGCATAATATGGTATTTTTTAAAGAAATGTAACGAAAGAAATTGACCAAATCAAATGTCTACCGCAGTGGACATTTGTGTAAACTTGGGGTATTCTTTTTTTTATAAAAGTATATCTGACGAAAGCAATGGACAAAAAACACATGTCCACTATAGTGGACATATATGTACTGTAAGCATAATACGTTTTTTTTTTTTTTTAAGAAATGTGATGAAAACAGACCAAACACTGTGTAAACTTGGGGTATTATTCACCAAAAAAGTATAACCGACGAAAGCAATAGCCAAAAAACAAATGTCCACTCTGATGGACGTGAACTTGGGGTATTTTTCATTTTTTTATAAAAGTATATTTGACGAAAGCAATGGGCAAAAAACAAATGTTCACTAGAGTGGACAATTATGTACTGTAAGCATAACATATTTTTTTGTTTTGTTTTTTTAAGAAATTTGACAAAATAAACAGACCAAAAACAAATGTTCACTAGAGTGGACAATTATGTACTGTAAGCATAATATGTTTTTTTTTTGTTTTTTGTTTTTTTAAAGAAATGTGACAAAATAAACAGACCAAAAACAAATGTCCACTGCAGTGGACATTTGTGTAAACTTGGGGTATTATTCACAAAAAAAGTATTACCGACGAAAGCAATAGCCAAAAAACAAATGTCCACTCGAGTGGACGTGTATATAAACTTGGGGTATTTTTTTGTTGTTGATAAAAGTATATCTGATGAAAATAAAGGACCAAAAACATGGGGTATTTTTCACACAAAAGTAAAAACTGACAAAAGCAATGGACCAAAAACAAATGTCCACTAAAGTGGACAATTATGTACTGTAAGCATAATATGGTATTTTTTAAAGAAATGTAACGAAAGAAACTGACCAAATCAAATGTCTACCGCAGTGGACATTTGTGTAAACTTGGGGTATTCTTTTTTTTTATAAAAGTATATCTGACGAAAGCAATGGACAAAAAACACATGTCCACTATAGTGGACATATATGTACTGTAAGCATAACACGTTTTTGTTTTTTTTAAGAAATGTGATGAAAACAGACCAAAAACTGTGTAAACTTGGGGTATTATTCACCAAAAAAGTATAACCGACGAAAGCAATAGCCAAAAAACAAATGTCCACTCTGATGGACGTGAACTTGGGGTATTTTTCATTTTTTTTATAAAAGTATATTCGACGAAAGCAATGGGCAAAAAACAAATGTTCACTAGAGTGGACAATTATGTACTGTAAGCATAATATGTTTTTTTGTTTTATTTTGTTTTTTTTAAAGAAATGTGACAAAATAAACAGACCAAAAACAAATGTCCACTGCAGTGGACATTTGTGTAAATTTGGGGTATTATTCACAAAAAAAGTATAACCGACGAAAGCAAGAGACAAAAAACAAATGTCCACTCTAGTGGACGTGTATGTAAACTTTGGGTATTCTTTTTGATAAAAGTATATCCGAAGAAAGCAAAGGATCAAAAACAAATGTCCACCAGGGTGGACAGTTATGTACTATAAGCATAATATGTTTGTTTTTTTAAAGAAATGTAACAAAAGAAACAGACCAACAACAAATGTTCACTACAGTGGACATTTATGTAAACTTGGGGTATTTTTCACAAAAAAAGTATAATCGATTTAAGCAATAGACAAAAAACCACTGTCCACCCTAGTGGACGTGTATGTAAACTTTTGGTATTATTTTTGATGAAAGTATATTTGATGAAAGTAATGGCCAAAAACAAATGTCCACTGTATTGGACGTGTATGTAACTTTGGGTATTATTTTTTATGAAAGTAATGGCCAAAAACAAATGTCCACTAAAGTGGACAATTATGTACTGTAAGCATAATATGGTGTATATTTTTAAGAAATGTAACAAAAGAAGCAGACCAAAAATAAAATGTCCACTGCAGTGGACATCTATGTCAACTTGGGGTATTTTTCACAAAAAAAAAAGTATAACTGACGAAACCAATAGACAAAAAACAAATGTCCCCTAGAGTGGACAATAATGTAAACTTGGGGTATTTTTCACACCAAAGTATAACCGACGAAAGCAACAGACCAAAAACAAATGTCCACTAGAGTGGACAATGATGTACTGTAAGCATAATATAGTGTTTTTTTATTGTTGTTGTTTTTTTCAAAGAAACGTGACGAAAGAAACAGACCAAAAAATGTCCACTCTAGTGGACAAGTATGTAAACTTGGGGTATTTCTCTCAGAAAAGTACATCCGACGAAAGTAATGGACTAAAAACAAATGTCCACTAGAGTGGATGTTTATGTTAGCATAAGCAAGTATTTTGTAAGAAACGCGACGAAAGGAGCTCTCCAAAATCCACTTGAGTCCACTACAGAGGACGTAGGTTCTCGGTAAGGCCGTCTCTAAGGAACCAAAATCCAAAGCATCATAAAACGTCTTCCCGGGAATGTTTTCCTTTGGCAGCCTCGTTCGGAGGGAATGTAAATGTTTTGGTGACCGTGGTCCACTTTCTCGCCGCCGCAGAGAACCCCTCGGCCAGCTGGATCCACGCCAAGTCCACGCGCAAGAAGAGGTGTCCCTACACCAAGCACCAGACCCTGGAGCTGGAGAAGGAGTTCCTCTACAACATGTACCTGACGCGGGACCGCCGCCTGGAGGTGGCCAGACTCTTGAACCTGACCGAGCGCCAGGTGAAAATCTGGTTCCAGAACAGACGCATGAAGATGAAGAAGCTTATGATCCGGGAGAGGAGGAGCATCAACGAATAGCGGACCTCCGCGGGTCGGGTATTGCCGGGGGCCACCTTGAGAAGGTTTGGGACACCAGCCGGAGGAGATCTTTCCGACAAAACCTCCGAGCACGGGCTGACTTTGAGGCAGAACATTGAAGGACCGCGAGGACGCTTGAGACGTTCTAGAAGAACGTCCACAGTACTTGAGTCCACATGAATGCAAACCACCTTCCCTGCCTCGCCGTCACGTTAGAGGGCGTTCTCAATCGAGCTCAGTAGGATTTTGTACGAACAAAAAAATGTCAATCTGCAGTGTTTTGAGAAGGTATTTGAGAACGTTGTGGCCCAGCGTTCTCCAACCCAAACCTACTTTGAAACCGCCGCCAAGCAAAAACCCCAAGGAAGGTTCTGGCTCGCAAAATGTAGCAATTTCCAGGAAGCGTGTCGGCCATTTTTGTGGAATGTATTATTTCTTCTGGGACTATTTACAAACATCGTGCTCAGTTCTCCCGGGAAAACAAGTTGCTATTGGTAGGTTGTACGGGTGTGAACCAAGCAACTAAGCGATTCAATTCCGATTCTTGGGGTGACGATTCGATCCAGAACCGATTCTCACAACACATTATGTGGTATATAAATTGTGATAAAACATTATCTCGGCTGCTGACGTGTACTCGTAGCCTAAAAACTAATTTTTAATACATCGATTCAGAATCATGGCTAAATAAAAATCGCATTTTTTCCCCCGAACATTTGATTCCGCTTCTTGGGTGTGAGGATTCCATTCAGAATCGGGAATCGGTTCAAGCGGGTGTCGATTCAAATCGGTCCTTGCAGTGTA
>NC_084739.1:72819275-72826775 GCF_033978785.1 Entelurus aequoreus
GTGAACTTTTTGTATGTTCTCCTACTAAATTCCTTTTGGTGTACAGTAGCGGAGTTCTCGACAAAAGCTGAATGTAAACACGCCGAACGTTAATTTTCCGTGAAGATGCTGCTTGGACAGGCGAGTAACGCGAGGGTCGATTCTTAAAAATCGGCGGAACGTGTAAATACGGACCATCTTTAAACAGAAGTGAGCATGAGTCGGCGACCAAAAGGTGCGCGCACATTAGCGCTAGCTACGCTCGACAACCGTAAGAAATAGTCAGGGAGTCAAACTGTGTCAAACACAGGAGGTTCTTCTATCTCGAGCGAAATTGTTTTCTCATGGGAGCCGAGTGACGGCATTTAGCATTAGCGTTAGCACACGTTAGCGTGCGCTGAAGGTGGAGCGTTTGTTTTTATCGTTTTCCCGCTCTTTGACCGTTCTTGTTCATGTACCACAGTGCTGCTAAAGCTAAAGTTTGTTTGTAAAGGAGACATGATGGGAAATACAACGGTAACACGAGGGTTGATTCTTATAAATCGGCGGAACGTGTAAATACGGACCATCTTTAAACAGAAGTGTGCATGAGTCGGCACATTAGCGCTAGCTACGCTCGACAACCATAAGAAATAGTTAGGGAGTCAAACTGTGTCAAACACAGGAGGTTCTTCTATCTCGAGCGAAATTGTTTTCTCATGGCAGCCGAGTGACGGCATTTAGCATTAGCGTTAGCAATAGCGCACGCTAAATGTGGAGCAGGCGAAGACGGACAACAAAAGGTTTGTTTTTAACGTTTTCCCGCTCTTTGACCGTTCTTGTTCATGTACCACAGCGCTGCTAAAGCTAATGTTTGTTTGTAAAGGAGACATGATGGGAAATACCTCATAGCGTTAGCATGTAGCATAAAGCTAAGAGTGGTTGGAGAGTATAAGTTTATGAGATAAACTAGTTTGTCTGGGCGTGTCCGCCTCAAACTTTTATTGGAAGAAGTTGAAGAGGGAAAAACGTCGAATGGATGTGAACTAGCTAGCTGTGGCGGATGCATTGTTGTTGTTATTTATTTCCCCACACACAGCCGCCATCTTTGCCCGAAGCCAAACCACACTTTTTGTGACCTTAGACCAGTGGTTCTTAACCTTGTTGGAGGTACCGAACCCCACCAGTTTCATATGCGCATTCACCGAACCCTTTTTTAGTGAAAAATAAAATGTTTTTTTTTCCAAATTCAAGACAAAGTTATATGTTTTTGGTAACACTTTAGTATGGGAACATATTCTAAGTAACAAAGACTTAATTTACAGTTATTTGGTTAGTGTTAAAGGCCTACTGAAATGAAATTTTCTTATTTAAATGGGGATAGCAGGTCCATTCTATGTGTCATACTTGATCATTTCGCGATATTGCCATATTTTTGCTGAAAGGATTTAGTAGAGAACATCGACGATAAAGTTCGCAACTTTTGGTCGCTGATAAAAAAAAGCCTTGCCTTTACCGGAAGTAGCGTGACGTCACAGGTTGTGGAGCGCCTCACATCTGCACATTGTTTACAATCATGGCCACCAGCAGCGAGAGCGATTCGGACCGAGAAAGCGACGATTACCCCATTAATTTGAGCGAGGGTGAAAGATTCGTGGATGAGGAAAGTGAGAGTGAAGGATTAGAGGGCAGTGGAAGCGATTCAGATAGGGAAGATGCTGTGAGAGGCGGGTGGGACCGGATATTCAGCTGGGAATGACTAAAACAGTAAATAAACACAAGACATATATATACTCTATTAGCCACAACACAACCAGGCTTATATTTAATATGCCACATAACAAACACCTCCCCCCTCCCGTCCATATAACCCGCCAATACAACTCAAACACCCGCACAACACACTCAATCCCACAGCCCAAAGTACCGTTCACCTCCGTAAAGTTCATACAGCACATATATTTCCCCAAAGTTACGTACGTGACATGCACATAGTGGCACGCACGTACGGGCAAGCGATCAAATGTTTGGAAGCCAAAGCCGCGTACTCACGGTAGCGCGTCTGCTATCCACCTCAAAGTCCTCCTGGTTGTGTTGCTGCAGCCGGCCGCTAATACACCGCTTCCCACCTACAGCTTTCTTCTTTGCTGTCTTCATTGTTCATTAAACAAATTGCAAAAGATTCACCAACACAGATGTCCAGAATACTGTGGAATTTTGCGATGAAAACAGACGACTTAATAGTTGGCCACAATACGTCCCAATATGTCCGCTACAATCCGTGACGTCACGCGCAAACTACATCATACCGAGACGTTTTCAGCAGAATATTTCGCGGGAAATTTAAAATTGCACTTTATAAGTTAACTTGGCATGTGTTGCAATGTTAAGATTTCATCATTGATGTATAAACTATCAGACTGCGTGGTCGGTAGTAGTGGCTTTCAGTAGGCCTTTAATAAGTACTTAATAATGACTAGTTAAGAGCCAATATGTTACTAATTTGCATGTTAATAAGCAAGTAATTAATGGTGAATATGTTCCCCATACTAAAGTGTTACCATGTTTTTTTACTGGTGCACAAAATGAACCGAGCATGAACATCACCTGGTTCAAAGAACAAAACCAACACAGTGCATAAACTCACAACAAATTACACACCTGCAAATCAGTCAGCTGTTGCCGTATCCGTAATACGCCGATAGGGAGAAGTTTTTATTTACACGATGAGTCGGGTGTGTCTTGACCTCCGCCGAACCCCTAGGGTTCGATCGAACCCGGGTTAAGAACCACCGCCTTAGACCAAACCAATGTTGACAAGCGAGCGGGATTGTTTTTTTTCTCCATTAATTAATGGCGTTGGCGGTCCCCGCGGTTGAGTGGTTTGAGGGCGGTCTCGCGATCTCCGCGTTTGCTTCCCGCTCTTTTTGACCGACTGTTTATGCTTCAATTTATATTTGCATGTATAATCCAATATGTGTTGTTGTTGTCATTGACTGTGTATTTGTTGTTATTACACACACACACACACACACACACACACACACACACACACACACACACACACACACACACACACACACACACACACACACACGTTATCAATTGGAATGGGGACCAAGTTTTTGATCATGACTTGTGGGGACCACCCTTTCTACAGGTTGTGGAGTCTTAAAACATTTGAGGTAAAATGGCCACTGCCCAGTTAGCTCATACATGTCTTTAAATCTCTGGATTGATGAAGTAATGTGCTGATCATTCTTACTGGGGACCCTGGGGGCAAAAAAAAGAGTTGATATGGTTCATGGGGACCACATTGAAATAATTTTGCATAATTCACACAAATTTGTACGTGACTACTGAGGACCATTGTGCAAATGCCTCACACTCAAACTAACCCAGTAAACATGTTTTATGGGCCAAAGCTTAAAAAAATCACTTAGGCATCTTCAGAATGGATCTGACTATCATTTGAAAAGGTTTCCCTTTAGGGGACCTGTTTTTTTGTCCCCATACCGTCAGAGGTGCCCTAAAGGTGACTGTGTAAACCAGGGTTGTCAAATGTACGGCCCGAGGGCCGGATCAGGCCCGCGGACAGGTTTTATCCGGCCCGCGGGATGACTTTGCTAAGTATAAAAATTAACCTGAAATTTTTGAATGAAAGAAACATCTGTTCTAAATGTGGCCACTGGATGTCGCAATAGCAATTATTTGTATCTTTGTAGATGATGCTATATATGTACAAAATAAACCACATGGTGTTAGTGCACCAGTCGAGGAAAATGATCAAACTACATAAATAACATCCTGTAATTTGATTTTGATGTACATTTTTTATCTTGATAGATTGAAAATCAACACCAAGGAGTTGACTGATGAACATTATCACATAATTTATTCAGAAAATATAAATAACGACAAATAAAGATAGAATACTATTAACCGCAAAATGTAAGTGTAAAACCCAACAACATTATGATTATTACAATTTCAGAATGTGCTTGTTCTATTTTTAAACAAAGAAAACCATACCATCTGAAGTCTTTATTTTTAAGTTATCGTGCCGGGATTTTACCAGTCCGGCCCACTCGGGTGTAGATTTTTCTCCATGTGGCCCCCGATCTAAAATGAGTTTGACACCCCTGGTGTAAACAGAGCGATGTCCCCATTAAGTAAGCATTGCCAGAACACACACACACACACACACACACACACACACACACACACAGACAACGCTTCCTCCGCCGCAGACAAAATATAAATGTCGCTTATTTTTTTATTAATCCTTTTTTTTTGTTGGGTTACACAATGGACGATGTCATTAAAAATAACGTTGTTTTTTTTGTTCGCTACCGGTGGTAACTTTTTCCTTTTTTCCCCATGAAATAAAAGACCCCCAATTTCGTTGTTCAGTATGAATTTTGAAAGACTATTAAAAACCGTATTTCCTCAAGCGATAGCCATGCTGTTCTCTTTTACTCAACTGCAGAGAGTACCAGGGTTTGTGTTTAATTCAATTAGTAACTTCCCTGGTTCCAGTCAATAATACATGGTAGTTGAAGACAGGAAGTACTTGCATTTGATTGACACGCCTGGCAGCACATTTGGATTTGTGTCTCTGCATTGGATGATTTGTTTCCATTTCAGGACAATACATGAATTCAGTTGGGTACAAACGCTAAGATGTTCTTGTCTTGTAAACAATATCCGCTACTCTAACAATAGCCTTTGTCAGTGTGGTACAGAGGCGTACCAATTTCCCCTTATAATATAGAGCAAGTGAGGGAGCTGCCTAGTAAACAAACAAACAAACACAAGCTTGGGGACTTGGAGCTAGGAATAGTGCCAAGGAGAAGCCAGAGCTGGAAACCCTAGTTAAGTTAAGTTAGCTAAAAAGCAAGCATTCTAACAAGATTTAGTCAAGTAACAAAATGTATGACTCCTTGGCGAAAACCTGAAAAAGGAGCAGAACAAACTAACATGCTAACATTAGCATGCTAACAGTATCCTAAGTGAAATAACAAAATATTTGACTTTGAGATGTACGCCTGCAAAATCTTCTAAAATGCGAGCATTCGATCAAGTTATAGTCAAAGAACAAAATGTATGACTCCTTTGTTTACACCTGCAAAAGGAGCTACAAAAACTAGCATGCTAACAGTAACATAAGTGAAAAAAAAAAATTGACTGAGGTATACACTTGCAAAATGTTATAATAAAGCTAGCATTCCAAAAAGATAGTCAAATAAAACATATGACTCCTTGGTGTACACCTGCAAAAGGAGCAAACAAAACTAACATGCTTAACATTACCATGCAAACGGTATCCTAAGTGAAATAAAATATGTGACTTTGAGATTTTCGCCTGCAAAATCTTCTAAAATGCGAGCATTCAATCAAGATATGGTCAAGGAACAAAATGTATGACTCATTTGTTTACACTTGCAAAAGGAGCTACAAAAACTAGCATGCTAACAGTAACATACGTGAAATAACAAAATATTTGACTCTGAGGCGTACACCTGCAACATTTTCTAGAAAACTAGCATTCCAAAAAGATATAGTCAAATAAAACATATGACACCTTGGTGTACACCTGCAAAAGGAGCACAAAAAACTAACATGCTAACATTAGCATGCTAACATTAGCATGCTAACAGTATCCTAAGTGAAATAACAAAATATGTGACTTTGAGATGTACGCCTGCAAAATCTTCTAAAATGCGAGCATTCGATCAAGTTATAGTCAAAGGACAAAATGTATGACTCCTTTGTTTACACCTGCAAAAGGAGCTATAAAAAATAGCATGCTAACAGTAACATATGTGAAATAAATTTAAAAATTGACTCTGAGGTGTACACTTGCAAAATGTTCTAATACAGCTAGCATTCCAAAAAGATAGTCAAATAAAACATATGACTCCTTGGTGTACACCTGCAAAAGGAGCAAACAAAACTAACATGCTAGCATTAGCACGCTAACATTAGCATGCTAACGGTATCCTAAGTGAAATAAAATATGTGACTTTGAGATGTACGCCTGCAAAATCTTCTAAAATGCGAGCATTCGATCAAGTTATAGTCAAAGAACAAAATGTATGACTCCTTTGTTTACACCTGCAAAAGGAGCTACAAAAACTAGCATGCTAACAGTATGATACGTGAAATAACAAAATATTTGACTTTGAGGCGTACACCTGCAACATTTTCTAGAAAACTAGCATTCCAAAAAGATTTAGTAAAATACAATATATGACTCCTTGGTGTACACCTGCAAAAGGAGCACAAAAACTAACATGCTAACATTAGCATGCTAACAGTATAATAAGTGAAAAAACAAAATATGTGACTTTGAGATGTACGCCTGCAAAATCTTCTAAAACGCGAGCATTCGATCAAGTTATAGTCAAAGAACAAAATGTATGACTCCTTTGTTTACACCTGCAAAAGGAGCTACAAAAACAAGCATGCTAACAGTAACATACGTGAAATAACAAAATATTTGACTCTGAGGCGTACACCTGCAACATTTTCTAGAAAACTAGCATTCCAAAAAGATATAGTCAAATAAAACATATGACTCCTTGGTGTACACCTGCAAAAGGAGCACAAAAAACTAACATGCTAACATTAGCATGCTAACATTAGCATGCTAACAGTATCCTAAGTGAAATAACAAAATATGTGACTTTGAGATGTACGCCCACAAAATCTTCTAAAATGCGAGCATTCGATCAAGATATAGTCACGGAACAAAATGTATGACTCCTTTGTTTACACCTGCAAAAGGAGCTACAAAAACTAGCATGCTAACAGTAACATACGTGAAATAAATTTTTAAAAATTACTCTGAGGTGTACACTTGCAAAATGTTCTAATAAAGCTAGCATTCCAAAAAGATAGTCAAATAAAACATATGACTCCTTGGTGTACACCTGCAAAAAGATGCAAACAAAACTAACATGCTAACATTAGCATGCTAAAATAAGCATGCTAACGGTATCCTAAGTGAAATAAAATATGTGACTTTGAGATGTACGCCCGCAAAATCTTCTAAAATGCGAGCATTCGATCAAGATATAGTCACGGAACAAAATGTATGACTCCTTTGTTTACACCTGCAAAAGGAGCTACAAAAACTAGCATGCTAACAGTAACACACGTGAAATAAATAAAAAAAATTGACTCTGAGGTGTACACTTGCAAAATGTTCTAATAAAGCTAGCATTCCAAAAAGATAGTCAAATAAAACATATGACTCCTTGGTGTACACCTGCAAAAGGAGCAAACAAAACTAACATGCTAACATTAGCATGCTAAAATTAGCATGCTAACGGTATCCTAAGTGAAATAAAATATGTGACTTTGAGATGTACGCCTGCAAAATCTTCTAAAATGCGAGCATTCGATCAAGATATAGTCACGGAACAAAATGTATGACTCCTTTGTTTACACCTGCAAAAGGAGCTACAAAAACTAGCATGCTAACAGTAACATACGTGAAATAAATTTAAAAAATTGACTCTGAGGTGTACACTTGCA
>NC_084739.1:72834677-72837177 GCF_033978785.1 Entelurus aequoreus
CATATATATATACATATATATATACATATATATATATATATATATGTATACATATATATATACATATATATATACATATATATACATATAAATATATATATATATACATATACTAATATATATATATACATATATATATACATATACATATATATATATATATATATATATATATATATATATATATATATACATATATATATATATATATGTATACATATATATACATATATATATATATACATATATATACATATATATATATATATATACATATATATATATGTATACATATATATATATATATATATATATGTATACATATATATATACATATATATATATATATATATACATATATATATATATATATATATATATATACATATATATATATATATATATATATATATATATATATATATATATATATACATATATATATATATATATATACATATATATATATATATATATATATATATATACATATATATATATATACATATATACATATATATATATATATATATATATATATACATATATACATATATATATATATATATATATACATATATACATATATATATATATATATACATATATACATATATATATATATATAACATATATACATATATATATATATATATATATATATATATATATATATATATATTAAGATTAAAGATTAAAGTACCAATGATTGTCACACACACACTAGATGTGGTGAAATTTGTCCTCTGCATTTGTCCCATCCCCTTGGGGAGCAGTGGGGAGCAGTGGGCAGCAGCGGCGCCGCGCCCGGGAATCATTTTGGTGATTTAACCCCCAACTCCAACCCTTTGTTGCTGAGTGCCAAGCAGGGAGGTTATGGGTATATATATATATATATCCATCCATCATTCATTTTCTTCCGCTTATCCGAGGTCGGGTCGCGGGGGCAGCAGCTTAAGCAGGGAAGCCCAGACTTCCCTCTCCCCAGCCACTTCGTCCAGCTCCTCCCGGGGGATCCCGAGGCGTTCCCAGGCCAGCCGGGAGACATAGTCTTCCCAACGTGTCCTGGGTCTTTCCCGTGGCCTCCTACCGGTCGGACGTGCCCTAAACACCTCCCTAGGGAGGCGTTCGGGTGGCATCCTGGCCAGACGCCCGAACCACCTCATCTGGCTCCTCTCGATGTGGAGGAGCAGCGGCTTTACTTTGAGCTCCCCCCGGATGGCAGAGCTTCTCACCCTATCTCTAAGGGAGAGCCCCGCCACCCGGCGGAGGAAACTCATTTCGGCCGCTTGTACCCGTGATCTTGTCCTTTCGGTCATAACCCAAAGCTCATGACCATAGGTGAGGATGGGAACGTAGATCGACCGGTAAATTGAGAGCTTTGCCTTCCGGCTCAGCTCCTTCTTCACCACAACGGATCGATACAGCGTCCGCATTACTGAAGACGCCGCACCGATCCGCCTGTCTATCTCACGATCCACTCTTCCCTCACTCGTAAACCAGACTCCGATGTACTTGAACTCCTCCACTTGGGGCAGGGTCTCCTCCGCAACCCGGAGATGGCACTCCACCCTTTTCCGGGCGAGAACCATGGATTCGGACTTGGAGGTGCTGATTCTCATCCCAGTCGCTTCACACTCGGCTGCGAACCGATCCAGCGAGAGCTGAAGATCCTGGCCAGATGAAGCCATCAGGACCACATCATCTGCAAAAAGCAGAGACCTAATCCTGCAGCCACCAAACCAGATCCCCTCAACGCCTTGACTGCGCCTAGAAATTCTGTCCATAAAAGTTATCAACAGAATCGGTGACAAAGGGCAGCCTTGGCGGAGTCCAACCCTCACTGGAAACGTGTCCGACTTACTGCCGGCAATGCGGACCAAGCTCTGACACTGATCGTACAGGGAGCGGACCGCCACAATCAGACAGTCCGATACCCCATACTCTCTGAGCACTCCCCACAGGACTTCCCGAGGGACACGGTCGAATGCCTTCTCCAAGTCCACAAAGCACATGTAGACTGGTTGGGCAAACTCCCATGCACCCTCAAGGACCCTGCCGAGAGTATAGAGCTGGTCCACAGTTCCACGACCAGGACGAAAACCACACTGTTCCTCCTGAATCCGAGGTTCGACTATCCGGCGTAGCCTCCTCTCCAGCACACCTTAATAGACCTTACCGGGAAGGCTGAGGAGTGTGATCCCACGATAGTTAGAACACACCCTCCGGTTCCCCTTCTTAAAGAGAAGAACCACCACCCCGGTCTGCCAATCCAGAGGTACCACCCCCGATGTCCACGCGATGCTGCAGAGTCTTGTCAACCAAGACAGCCCCACAGCATCCAGAGCCTTAAGGAACTCCGGGCAGATCTCATCCACCCCCGGGGCCTTGCCACCGAGGAGCTTTTTAACTACCTCAGCAACCTCAGCCCCAGAAATAGGAGAGCCACCACAGATTCCCCAGGCACTGCTTCCTCATAGGAAGACGTGTCGGTGGGATT
>NC_084739.1:72849677-72859677 GCF_033978785.1 Entelurus aequoreus
AAAGCCTCTTTTTATGACTATATTACTATTGGATTAATTCTTGAAAGCTTGAATTAAAGCAGAGAAAGGGCCTGCTGCTTCAACACACTCGCGCACGCGCACGTACACGCGCGCGCACACGCACAGAGGGCCCTATACAAATAGGATGGCTGTATGTCATGGTCATAAAAAGTGCAGTGCAGGCAGTAACCATGGAAACCAGCGTTGAAAGGTGCAGCGTAAAATAAAATAGTATTTTAAGTAGTGGTTTTTTTTTTTTTTAACTTTTTCTAAAACTATTTTTACTGTGTTTCTTCAGTTGAAAAAATACATCGATAACTGTTTTTTTTTGTTTTTTTTTGGTTTGTTTAAATCTATCTCGATGGAAAATATTTCATATTGTTGTGTTCAAAATGTTTTAATAAAATAAGTTGAAATACAAAAAAAAAGTGTAATTATCAGAGCGGAATATTAGAATATTCTTTTTTATAATAATAATAGATTTTATTTGTAAAAAGCACTTTACATTGAGCAAACAACCTCAAAGTGCTACAGTGTATTAAAAAATATATAATAATAAAAAGATAATAAAAATACATAAAAATAAAAACTAGAACAGCCTAATAGCTAGAACTAGTATGCATATATCTATAAAAAGGCTTTTTTTAAAAGAAGGGTTTTCAAGCCTTTTTATTAGGGCTGCAACTAACGATTAATTTGACAATCGATTAATCTGTCGATTATTACTCGATTAATAATCGGATAAAAGAGACAAACTACTTTTCTATCGTTTCCAGTATTTTATTAGAAAAAAAACAGCACACTGGCACCATACTTATTTTGATCATTGTTTCTCAGCTGTTTGTACATGTTGCAGTTTATAAATAAAGGTTTATTAAAAAAATAAAAAATTAAATAAAATACAATTTAAAAAAATGCCTCTGCGCATGCACATAGCATAGATCCAACGAATCGATGACTAAATTAATCGCCAACTCTTTTTATAATCGATTTTAATCGATTATTTGTTGCAGCCCATATATATATATATATATATATATATATATATATATATATATATATATATATATATATATATATATATATATATATATATATATATATATATATATATATATATATATATATATATATATATTATAGAAATATTATAATATATATGAATATATATTTATACATCCCTTAAAATAATAATAAACAAATAAATACCGAATAATAGTAAAAAGAGAACGCATGTGACCGAAAATTTTCGATTATTTCCAGTTTATTATTTTGTATTATTATTAATATCAAAAACGACATTGAATCACTGCATTGCGTATTTAAAAAATAAAATAAAAAATTATTGCAGTCCTCCCTGCAGACAATGTACACACAAGACAATACTTTCCTGTTCATATTTCCATGCAACAAAAGATGGATTGTTACACTAAAACAGGAAGTGAGAATTGAAAAAAAATTATGTCGTCACAAATAAAGCATAGTCAGAAAGAACAAAAGAAGCACATTGATTTGTACTTATTTCGTTTCCTCGACGTGTTTGTCTATGAATAGAATATTCTTTGGCATTTTATATTGCAGTAATTCGATTGTTTTTAATGGTATAAAAATATATCGAATTATTGACATACTCCAATAAGGGCAATATTAAGGCTGCGAGGATCGAACTGCAGTCGTTTATTTTCTGTCATTTTCCTGCATATTTCGGATCAATAAATATTCCTTTTTTAATCCAATTAATTCTGCTGAACATGATCCAGATCAACAACTAATCGAACGAATCGACCACTATTTAATATCAATTTTAAAAATAAATGAAAAATGTCTTTAAAAATTCGAATCAAGCTTCCATTGTTGTCGGTGGTGCAGATGTCGCAAATCACACGCACAAAAAAAAGAAAAAAGAAAAAAAAAAAACCTCCCCCCACTCCTTCTATTTATTTATTTATTTATTTTACGAGCTCAAGCTGGACGCCATTGGCCACTTCCGGTCACGTGTGAGCGCGGCGGCGTCTGTCACGAGCGAACCTCGCCCCGGCGTGTAGACTGCCGCGCGCCTTCAACGCACGCAGGGTAAAAAACCAACAACTCCTCTCTTTTTTTTTTTCCCCCCCCCCTTCTTTGTGAACATTTTGTGCAACTTTTAATGAATATTTTAACGGTTTTGGTTTTTTTTTGTTTGTAATTGTTGAAACTTGTTGCTGTCAATTTATTAATTTTTTTTTTTTTTTTTTTTTTACTTTTTTTTTTAGGGAACACGCACGATGATCACGTGATCAGGTAAGCTGCAAACCCATCAATAATATATCGCTTAACGATTAGGTCATAGTTGTGCCGTGCGTCGATTCACGTGACGTGCCTGCGGAAATTGTCTGAAAGTGAAAGTGCGGTGACGTCATGCGTCAGGCAGTTGCAACGCAATAGTCCTTTGTCATATACTTTGGACTCATTTTCACACCCATGCATCGAACGTGTGCAAGGATGACGTCATAACTACGAATTCAAATTTCATGCAACAAGCATGTTTTTTTAATGTCACTCCTTTTTAAACATGCATTTTCTACCGCTTATCCCTTTTAAGATATTTGCCTCTATATTGAAGGGCCTTTCTTTGGTGTGTACGTGTTTTGTTGCTTTTTATGAGGTCACCGTGGGGGGGGGTCACACACACACACACACATGCAGACAAAAACATAAAAAAAAGGGGAGGAAGGCTATTGGCTGCATTTTATGTTTCTGTACATTTCCTTGGGGGTTAGGGTGGGGGGAGAGAAAGATGGAGGAAGAAACAAAGACAGTATTTCATTGGTGCTGCTCAGCTGCAGGCACTCAGTATTTACAACCTACTGCAATGCGGCAGTGTGTGTGTGTGTGTGTGAGAGTGTGTGTGTGAGAGAGAGAGAGAGATAGAGAGAGAGAGTGAGTGAGTGAGAGAGAAACAAAGAGACAAAAGGGAGACAGAGAAGATGCCACACAAACCTCTAGATTTATGCCAAGGACGCAGACAGACGGACGCAAGACAGTTTTTGGTGCTGATTGTGTGGTTTTGTGTGTCTTGTGTGTCTGTGTGTGTGTGTCATGCAGGAAGAGATGACAACGAAGAAGAAGAAGAAGAAGAAGAGCAGCTGCAAATTCCTCATGTAAGCCAAACTTGCTTCTATTGCACATTTGTGCACCAAATGGACAAACTGACAGATAGTTAACTTCAGGCCCAAAAACTGTTTTTTTTTACACTTTTGGCAGCCAAAAAATTACAAAAAAAAAAAAACACTTTAAGCAATGGCAAAAAAAAATAAAACATTTTTGTACACATTAAGCAGAAAAATGCACAAAAAAAAATTTCAAGCACCAAATTGCAAAAAAACCAAAAACATTTTGCACCCCGAGCAGCGACGTGCAAAACACATTTGTACGTACACTTGAAGCAGCAAAAACAACGCATCATTTCAAACTTCAAGCGCAATATGAATAAAACAAAAACAAATGTACTTACAGCAGCAAAGTGAAAAAAAAACATTTGTTTTAAAATTTTACAGCAGCAAAGTGCAAAATCACCATTTTTTTTATACTCTAAGCAGCAAAGTGCAAAAAAATGTTTACACTTTAAGCAAAAACAACAACACTTTAAGCAGAAAAGTGCAAAAAATAATTTGTTGTTACACTTTAGGCAGCAAAGTGCAAAAACAAAAACAAAATTATAATTAAACAGCAAAATTCAAAAAATGTTGGGTTTTTTTTCACTTCAAGCAGCAACGTGCAAACAACGAATTAAACGTTGTGCAGCAAAGTGCAAAAAAAACGGACACTTTCAGCAGCAAAGTGTAAAAAAAAAAAAGGTTACACTTGAAGCAGTAAAGTGCAAAAAACCTGCACTTTTTACACTTTAAGCAGAAAAGTGCAACAAATAATTTGTTGTTACACTTGAGGCAGCAAAGTGCAAAAATAAAAAATATATATAATTAAACAGCAAAATTGTAAAAATGTTTTTTTTTACACTTCAAGCAGCAAAGTGCAAAGAACGAATGACACTTTGTGCAGCAAAGTGCAAAAACTATTTATTTTACACTTTCAGCAGCAAAGTGCAAAAATATTTTTTGAAACTTAAAGCAGCAAAGTGCAAAAAAACAAATTGTTTACACTTTAAGCAGAAAGTGCATAGAACCCTTTTTTTTTTTTTTTTTTTTACAAATTAAGCATGAGGGAAAATGGGTTTTTTTTTACACTTCAAGCAGCAAAGTGCAAATAAAAAAATACACTTTAAGCAGCAAAGTGGGAAAATGTTTTACACTTCAAGCAGCAGTGCAACAAAAAAAATACAAATAAAACATGTATAATTTAAGCAGCGAAGTTCAAAAAACATTTGTTTTACACTTCAAGCAGCAAAGTGCAAAAAAATACACTTTAAGCAGCAAAGTGGGAAAATGTTTTACACTTCCAGCAGCAAAGTGCAAAAAAAAAAAATAACAAAACATATATAATTTAAGCAGCAAAGTGCAAACAAAAATTGTTTTACACTTCAAGCAGCAAAGTGCAAAAAAAAGTACACTTTTAGCAGCAAAGTGGGAAAATGTTTTACACTTCAAGCAGCAAGTACAAAAAAATAAATAAATAAAACATAATTTAAGCAGCAAAGTGCAAAAAAACATTTGTTTTACACAGTGCAAAAACATGTTTTTACACTTTAAGCAGCAAAGTGCAAAACTATTTTTTTTTCACTTAAAGCAGCAAAGTGCAATTTTTTTTAAATTGTGTACACTTTTTTTTACACTTCAAGCAGCAAAGCGCAAAAAAAACATGTTTTTACACTTTAAGCAACAAAGTGAAAAAAAATGTTTCACGTCAAGCAGCGAAGTGCAAAATTGGTTTTTATTACATTTCAAGCAGCAAAGTGCAAAAAACAAATATTTAACATTTCAAGCAGAAAAGTGCAAAAAAATGTTTTTTTTATACTTCAAGCAGCAAAGTGCAACATTTTTTTATTACACTTCAAGCAGCAAAGTGCAAAAACATGTTTTTAAACTTTAAGCAGCAAAGTGCAAAAAAACATTGTCTACACTTAAAGCAGCAAAGTGCAAAACTATTTTATTTATATTTTTTACATTTTTTTTTTACACTTAAAGCAGCAAAGTGCAAATGTTTTTAATTTCAAGCAGCAAAGTGCAAATAAAAAATACACTAAGCAGCAAAGTGGGGGAAAAATGTTTTACACTTTAAGCAGCAAACTGCAAAATATTTTTTTTTTACACTTAAGGCAGCAAAGTGCAAACAAATGTTTTTTACACTTCAAGCAGCAAAGTGCAAAAACAAGTTTTTACACTTCAGGCAGCAAAGTGCAAACTTTTTTTTTTTACACTTTAAGCAGCAAAGTGAGAAAAAATACTTTTACACTTCAAGCAGCAAAGTGCAAAACCATTTTATTTAATTTTTTACATTTTTTTTTACACTTAAAGCAGCAAAGTGCAAATGTTTTTAATTTCAAGCAGCAAAGTGCAAATAAAAAAATACACTAAGCAGCAAAGTGGGGAAAAAATGTTTTACACTGAGCAGCAAAGTGCAAAACATTTTTTTTACACTTTAAGCAGTAAAGTGCAAAAAAGTTTTTTTTTACACTTCAAGCAGCAAAGTGCAAAACATTTTTTTACACTTTAAGCAGCAAAGTGCAAAAAATGTTTTTTAACACTTCAAGCAGCAAAAAGCAAAACAAAAAAACATTTTTTTTACACTTTAAGCAGCAAAGTGCAAAAAAAAAATTACACTTCAATCAGCAAAGTGCAAAAAACAAATTTTTAATACTTCAAGCAGCAAAGTGCAAAAAACACATTTTTAACACTTCAAGCAGAAAAGTGCAAAATATTTTTTTTTTTCACTTCAGGCAGCAAAGTGCAAACAAATATATTTTACACTTCAAGCAGCAACATGCAAAAACATTTGTTACACTTTATTCAGCAATGTGCAAAACACGTTTTACACTTAAACTTACACTTTTAGCAGTGAAATGCAAAAAAATATATTTAAAAAAATGTAAGCAGCAAAGTGCATTGAAAACATCAAAATTACAAGCAGCAAGTGCAAAATATATTGTTTACACTTTATTCAGCAATGTGCTAAAATTGTTTTACACTTTTAGCAGTAAAATGCAAAAAAACAACAACAACCTTTTCTACACTTCAAGCAGCAAAGTGCAAACAAAACCAAAACAAAATGACACTTTGAGCAGTAAAGTGTACACTTAAAGCAGCAGAAAGTCACTTAAACAGTTTTCATGCCGGTCCCTGCTACATTTTATACAGCGACAAACAGTAATAGTCTGACATCTTGTAAGAGATGTCGAAGAAAGATGATCATGTGATCGACACCATTTGTAACATTGTGCTTATAATTTGCAACAGCAATGAGAGTTGATTAAAAAAATGGTATCTGAAATACTAAAACCAGTTGTAAAAGTAGTCGTACCACAAGAATAAACATTTTTGTCCATTTTTATGCTGGATTCCATGAGCTGTATGTTCAAATATTCTTTCCAAGCGCTAAATTCCTATTCTGGGCGCACAAACTAAACAGAAGTGGTGTAGAAAGAGGTGTGTTGCCATGGTAACAGTGGCGGCTTGGCTACACTGCAGACACCATCGGGTAACGCCTATTTTCCAAGCGCAGTCTGCGGTTACATGAGAGCAGCCACTAGAGGGCGCTGCTACACAGAAAATAAAGACAGTACTGAGTGGCGAGAACAAAATACTCCAATTAGTCCTGACACCGGAAGAAGTATTATTATTTTATTTTTTTATAGCGTTTTATGTCATCTTATTATACTTATGAGATAATTAATATTGTGCAATTTAAAACAATATGCATGGAGGTTGAGATGTGGCAAGGCCATTTAATAGTAACAATAATAATAACAACTTTAACAATAATAATAATAAAAAGAATATACTCTGAAGGTCATCACGTAAAAAAAGAGGCCCAAACTAATCCATTGTGGGTCGGATTAAGTTTTTGATATTTTTTTTTCCATGAATAGGAAATGAAAAACAAGAAGAAAAAAAAAGAGTATTTACATTTATTTTTCTTTTAAGTACAACAATTTACATTTGAAAAAAAAAAACGTATTTTTTCCTCAGTGTCAAAAACAATAATTTGATTAAAACAACGGTTTTATTTTTTATTTTAATGACATAACACAAAATTAAAAACATTAGTCAATCAAAACGGAGAAAACAAAAGGGTCAAAAACAGATGATTTCTCGTATTATGACACTGGAACCGGAAATTGTTATTCAAAGACAAGACCTCGGACTGATCATGTCAATTATGTTTTCATGTACAAATGCAGGATACAACTCCACACCCTTTTTTTTCTTTCTACAGGCCAGCAGTCTTAATTGTCTTGAAATAGCAACTTCCGGTTCTGGAGGTAAATATTAACGTCGTTTTTTTTGTTTTTTTTCCTGTGTCTGCAAAATGGTGATTTTCTGTCTTTTTTTTAATTTTATTTTTTTATTTTTTTTATCAAATATAACATGAAAATCACAAAAAAAAGAAAAAAAATGCTTTAATTTTCAATTTCCTTTTTTTTTTTTTGCATTTCAAAATAAAATTCAAATAATCGTCCAGGTTATTCAATTCCCATTCATAAAACGAAAATTCAATGACCATTATGCTAATGATATAAACCGGATGCGTCACTAAGCTGGAAAGGAAAAAAAAAAAGATATTAAGCTAAACGGTTGCAAAATACGCCGTAAGGTTGAAACAAATAATAACAATAATGGAAGAATCATCCATGGTACGAATTTTATTTTATTTTTTGTATTTACAAAAAAATCCTATCTGCTTAATAGCACATGTTTTTATGTCGTCAAATAAGCAAATAGCATGGAAATCTATTGAGAAATAAGCACGTTGTGATTTAATTTCAAAATACAACTAAATAAATATGAAACATTGCCCCCACCAAGATGGCCGCCACTTAGGCACTCTGTACGCCACACAGTGCGCCGACGTATCCCCTTATATACTTATTACGGTCATGCTCCTCTTCGGCCACTAGATGGCAGCATCGACTCGCACTCTAACAGAGAGGCGCCACTGCGGCATGTCTGGAAAACAAAAAAACAGACCGAGGCTTGTAATCTCCGAGCTATATTGAATGCATCCCTCAGAAGGGTGCGTTGCAGGAACCTCGGACGATTGACTGTCATTACATAGACTGTTGCTGCCAACGAAAAACACATCTTAATGTTTTTTTTAATTTTATAAACATATATATACATAATATATATTTAAATACGTATAATTAAAATAAACGGTTGAGGATGGGAGTCTTTTTTTTTTTTTTTTTTTCCCTGAGCGTTTGGTTTGACGCATTGTTGTGACACGCACACACGCACCCACGCGGTGTTCTGTTTTCACAGCCCCACTTAATGGCTTTATTGCTCCCCATTTACGGAAATCAAAGCAGGAAACAAATGTTCCCAAGCAGCATTCCATTCCTGGAGCATCCGGAAAAGTGTAAAAAGACAGGTTTGTTTGGATTTGGGCTCAGACGTCTGGAGGCGCGCATTTACGCGCGCGTAATTACACGTAAAAGCAACATTAGAAATACAAAAAAAAACCCTACAATTAATCAGGGATATCGAACATAATTTCACTGCACGTCGACCTTAGTCTGAAATATATCAAACTACAAGAAGAAGAAAAATATTTTAATCTAGAAGATCACAGATTTAAAGACTTTCCCCCCCTTTTTTTGGTTCTGACAATTTATGGGAGCCGCGCAAAAAAAGGGATCACGTGATGGTAATAAAGTGTGTTTTATTGCGGGTGTCCTGACAGGCACCAAAATATAACTCAGACGGGCCTCGACAGGCGGCCACACCGCTAAATTGTGCCCACAATCTGCAGCCTGTGCGCGCAGTAACAGCGTCCGCGCCTGCAAAAATCCGAGCTCAAGTCGATTTTGGTATATTACCGTTATGAGACGGATGGGGGAGGAGAGAAATCGATGCAGGACCCCCGTCTTGACCCCGGTGGGATGAGCGAGGGGGATCCTGCAGATCCACCTGTGGGCCCAAATGAGATCCAATTAGGTCACTCGGGGTTGAGACGTGGAGGACGCGGACCACGGAGGAAGCCTGCAGGTGACTTTCTAGCGTCAGCCGGTAAGAACTTGATCACATATTTTTTATCATTGTGCGTTTAAAAAAAAATTGCATTGTCAGCATTATTAAGGATGGTTGGAATACCTACTCATTTATCAAGTCAATATTCAAAGTTCTGTATTTTACCCTTAACAAATGTTATTTATTTTATTGGATTATTTTTATGCAATTTCTTTGACAACTACTTTTTGTCTTGTTTGAATCCAAAACATTTACTGCAATTTTAGGGATTTTTTTTGGTTTAAAATGATTTACTTTAATACATGTTTTCCTTTTTAAAAACAAAACAAAAACCTTTTAATACTTTTGGGTGCATAAGTACAACAGAACACGTACAAATTAAAACAAATAAAAATAAACACTTTTAAAATATAAAAACATAAAAAATATTTTTGGTATATTTAGACATTTCCCAAATCAACAAAATAATTATACAATTTAAAAATACAAATTAAGACTATATTTATACATTTGAAATAAGCCAAATAATTCTGAAAATGGTTGCAAACAAGGCCTTTAGGTGAATTGATAGTGCATGTGACATTTTTCAAATGAATAAAAATAATCATGAAATATAAAAACTAAAAAACAACAATTTAAGGAGTATATTTAGACATTTAAAATATCCTAAATAATTATGAAAACGGTTGCAAACAAGGCATTCAAGGAAATCGAAAATGCACATGAATTGATAGTGCACGTGACAAATTAATAAAAATACTTATGAAATATAAAAACTAAAAAAAATGTAAAGAGTTTATTTAGACGTATAAAATATCCGAAATAATTATGAAAACGGTTGCAAACAAGGCAGTGAAGTAAATCGATAGTGCACGTGA
>NC_084739.1:72864677-72874677 GCF_033978785.1 Entelurus aequoreus
GTATCTGGCCCGCAGACTGCATTCTGCTTCATTTTAAATTACTGCAGAAGTGTTGCCGTCTTGATGAATTAGGTCAATGACCATGACCTGTACTTTGAAGTGTACACAGCACAGCATTCACTTATATGACCCAACCCAAACAACCTCTCCCACTCATGGCGCAAATAAACTGCAACCGACACAAAAAGTCAACACATGTGGTCACACATAACACAACCTGCTCACTGAACTTTGTGGATATCATACAAAAAAAATGTCCAAACACCATACATGATTTAAAATCACACCCATTTAAATGCACTGACGGGGAAAAATGCGAAACGCTCTCACCACACTTATCCATGTATGGCGCATTTTAGCTGCTTGACATTTCTGATTGATTACACAACTTTAAGGAGGTCGTCACGGACGTAAACAAGGTAGGAGTTAAACTTCCACATACTCTTAATATCCAATTGTATTTATTGCATAATTATTCATTTTAAATGTTGACAGACGCCCGCAGGCTGTATTCGTCTGTGTTTTATTCGCAGCGATCGCGCCTAATGACGCCGACGTTTGCATTACGGCTGGAAGCTTGTTTGCGTGTCCTCAGAGCCTGACTGACGACTTCCTGCGTTAAAAACAACACGATGCGACTACAGTGGCGGCCCGCCACTTGTTGCCATGGCGACGCCTCGCGCCCGTTAAAAAGATCACGCCCACGTCCTTGCACGGGGCTAAGAGCTAACATTAAAAAACACTAAGCTCATAATTTGCTTTTAATCTTGATTTATTCCATACTGAATCTTTCGTTGTCGCTATTTTGCCTCAGAAGAATTTAATAGGAAGATTGACTGCAACAAAAGTTCTTGAAGTAGAGAAAACTACAGGTGGGAATCTTCGGCCACCTCAGGATGACATCCAATTCTAAATCGATTATTGATTATTGATTTACAACACTAAATTGGCCTGAGTGTGTGAATGTGAGTGTGAATGTCGTCTGTCTATCTGTGTTGGCCCTGTGATGAGGTGGCGACTTGTCCAGGGTGTACCCCGCCTTCCGCCCGAATGCAGCTGAGATAGGCTCCAGCACTGAGATAGGCGCTTTACACTTCTACATTCATTTAGGTCAGGGGTGTCAAACTCATTTTAGCTCAGGGGCCGCACGGAGGAAAATCTGTGCACACGCGGGCCGGACTATTACAACCATAGCATTAAAACAAAAAAATAACTTCAGATTGTTTTCTTTGTCTTACTTTGGCCAAAAATAGAACAAACACATTCTGAAAATATTACAATAAAATATGGAAAAAAATACAACCAGCGGTAAAGTTTAGATCAGGGGTATCAAACTAATTTTAGATCGGGGGCCACATGGAGGAAAATCTATGCCCAAGTGGGCCAGACTGGTAAAATCACGGCACAATAACTTAAAAATAAAGAAAACGTCAGATTGTTTTCTTTGTTTAAAAATAGAACAAGCACATTCTGAAAATGTACAAATCATAATGTTGTTGGGTTTATTTACACCTACATGTTGTAGTTAATAGTATTCCATCTTTGTTTGTCGTTATTTATACTTTCTGAATAAATTAGATAATGTTCATTAGTCAACTCATTGGTGTTCATTTTCAATCCATCAAGATAAAAAAATAATATCAAAATCAAATTATAGGATGTTATTTATGTAGTTTGTTAATTTTCCTCAGCTGATGTACTAACATCATGTGGTTTATTTTTTGTATTGCGACATCTAGTGGACACATTTAGAACAGCAGTTTCTTTCATTCAAAAATTTCGGCCCATATTTATACTTACCAAACTCATCCCGCGGGCCGGTTAAAACCAGTTTGCGGGCCTGATCCGGCCCTCGGGCCGTACGTTTGACACCCCTGATTTAGGTAGACATTATGAACATAAAATAGACATACAAGTATAACGTCCATTGTGTATTTTACATAGTTTATATAAATAAAATAGAAGGTTTATAAATATATTCACACAATAAACTACAAAGGTGTACACAGGAATCACACAGCAAACACTGCACACACTGTATGCCACTCATCATAATTAAAAAGGGACAAGCGGTAGAAAATGGATGGATGGATGGATTTAAACCGATTCCCGCAATGTATTATTTGGTTGAATAATTATAAAACCTTAGATGTTTCAAAATCTTCTCTATGGTGCTGGCATATCTTAAAAATGCATTCAAAAATTGCCAAAAAATTGCAAAAAAAAATGTTTAACCGGAAAAATAAGACTTGTGATTTGGCTGGGATTTGATTTTTTCGAGCACTCCAATAAAAACACTATAATAAATAAATGATAAATGGGTTATACTTGTATAGCGCTTTTCTACCTTCAAGGTACTCAAAGCGCTTTGACAGTATTTCCACATTCACCCATTCACACACACATTCACACACTGATGGAGGGAGCTGACATGCAAGGCGCTACCAGCACCCATCAGGAGCAAGGGTGAAGTGTCTTGCCCAAGGACACAACGGACGTGACTAGGATGGTAGAAGGTGGGGATTGAACCCCAGTAACCAACAACCCTCCGATTGCTGGCACGGCCACTCTACCAACTTCGCCACGCCGTCCCTATAATTTGTCATAATTCGGAGTAAGGATGTGTTATATTCAAACAAAAACTGTATTTTCAATAAAAAGTGCAGTACTTTTTATCGCAAATTTTCAAGCAAAAATTGAGTAAGTTTGAGTAAGTAAGTTTTGTTGATGTTCCACGGGAGGTTCTGGCTTCATTGACCCCCTGGGCGAGACCCCCTTTCCAGGTGTATTCGAGGTTAAGGTTTTTTTTTACATCATACATGCACTGTAAAAAAAAAAAGAAAGTTGAGAAAACGCAAATTTTCAAGGCAACATGATGCAACAAGATTTTTGCGTTTTCTCAACTTTTGACTACTGCTAAATAGTGAAATACGATTTGCAATTGTTGGAATAATTATAGTTTTCAAGTTAGTCAGACTCAGAAATAAAGTTTCACTATGTTTAACTACCAAAACAGTGTCTGGCCAGCAGTAGTCAAAAGTTGAGAAAACGCAAAAATCTTGTTGCATCATGTTGCCTTGAAAGTTTGCGTTTTCTCAACTTTTTTTTTTTTTACAGTGTGGCAACGCCCTTGAGAAAATACTAAGCAATTGTGGCCTATGACAATTTCAATCAATCAATCAATCAATCAAAGTTTACTTATATATCCCTAAATCCTGAGTGTCTCAAAGGGCTGCACAAGCCACAACGATTTGCAACATCATTTCAGAGAGTTTAGGACAACAGGGAACATTTTCATTAAGATGATTCAATTTTTAAAAAAAAACACAAAACTGTTCCAGGTAAGACAGTGGATTACTTTTTGTATAAAAGCCTACTAAATCTTCAGAACTGGATAATAACTCATGGATTGATTTGGGACGCTTTTGTGAGTTTTTGTGGTGCTGAAGTTCCACTCAGAAGTGGGGCTGGGCGATAAAATGATATCAATGTGTATCGCAATAGACACGTAATAGATGTCAATTGAAAAATGGGTTTGACAAAATGTTTTTTTTCTCTCCGTCGTAAAAAAAAATAGAAGGTGCAAAGCAAGGTTGGTTGCATGAACAAAATGTACTAGAGTAGAGGTATACTGCAGGGCTATTCAACTACATAATGAAGAGGGCCGCAGTTTCAAGAGTCCAGAGGCTTGGGGGCCGGACATCGAAATGTGCATGTTTCGTTAGAAAGTGCCTCCGCAGGTTATATTTTTCTGAGACTGCATTAAATTAATTACAAAGTAAACACTGCACTCTCAATAAATTCATTATTCTGCCCTCGCTACTCGTTTCCAGTAAAAGCATGAAGAAACAGAAGCTCCTTTTTAAAAAAAAATGATTTCCCTTTCTTAGTTTTATTTCTTTACACTTCTACATTCATTTAGGTAAACAATATGAACATAAAATAGACATAAAAGTCTAACGTCCATTGTGTGTTTTACATAGTTTATATAAATAAAATAGGTTTATAAATATATTCACACAATAAACTACAAATGTGTACACATAAATCACACAACTAACATTGCACACACTGTATGCGAGTCATCATAATTAAACCTAAGGTGTAGCGTTGTCGCGTTAGCTACTTCAAAATCGCTAATCCTCGCCTCCATGGGGACAAATAAAGTACGTTTCTTACAAGTCTCAACCTTGCAGGACGAGTAATATCTAAACACGCTAACAGCAGGCTAGCGCTCCTCAATGTAAACAAATGGGCGGGTCTACAGAGACATTGACTGTAATGATACCAAGTACAAGAGCTGTACCTAGTCGATACTACAATGATTACATTGCTATTTTTTTTATCATCACAAAATATTTTGTCATTTTAGTATGTTTATAAACCCAGGAAATATTTCTCTGGACACAGAAGAACTTTAAATATGGCCGATGTATGATCCTGTAACTACTTGGTATTGGATTCGTACCAATGTGAAGTATCAACCCAAAACGTATCTAAAGTATCACACAACAGAAAAATATGTGAGTATTACATTTTAACAGAAGTGTAGATGGAACATGCTAAAACAGAAAGTAATCCGATATTAAAAGGGAAATGAACAAGTAGGTTAACCAATTTTCTACTGCTTGTCACTCATAATTTTAACAAAATAAGTTGTCTAGTATGTTCACTATGTTATCAAATGCCAAAATTATTATTTGATTGCAATAAGAAACATATCGTTAATTTTATTTTGGAAAAAAAAAGCCAATAATGACCTTTATAGTGGTCCCCTTTATTTTGAAAAGTGTCGAAAATGTATCGAAATACATTTTTGGTACCGGTACCAAAATATTCGTATTGGGACAATGCTAACCGATCAGTGGGCGTGGCATGCAAACAGCCAATCAGGTAAAAGTATCGACTATCTTTTTGGTTGCCTGGGAGCTGATTCTTTGCATGGAGTGAGGAGAGAAAGTCAAAAATGGGAGAAATTGTAGGATTTTTTTCCCCCCAAAAGGGACCGTAGTCAGACCAATGTGGTCTGTAAATGATGCAAGGCGCTCGCCCTTTAGAGCACTGAACCTGCAGAAAATATCTCCTCACAGGTTTCTCCATCTTTACATTATCACGCTATTTTCTTACATATTCCTTGTTTTTGCACCTTCATTTTAAGAGCTTATTGTTACGTGATTTTACTATTTTGCTTACATTCAGTGTTTCCCATGCTTGTGTCGACATTGATACCTGAGGGATGATAATCAGAGGAAGGTTACATTTCAAATAAAATATATTTTTCTCCTGGTCCTTATTTAAAAAGATCAATAATTAGCGATATCTACCGACACAAAACACTGACACCAAGATCGTTTTCAGCTGTATCGCCCAGCCCTACTCAGAAGCATTCCTTTCCCTTGTAACAAGAATGTCACATAAAGCCAACAACGCGCTGGAGATTATTTTCTACATCCCCCACAGACCCCCCAGGAAAGAAGACCCTGGAGCACGAGGCCGCCGGCAGCAGCAGCATGCGAGCTTCGCCTATAAATACCCTGTAGAACCGAATGTGTGTGGACTCTGCTCGGTCACAGATTGGGTTCTAGGGGAGTCTATGGGCGGCGACTAAACGTCGATCACACTTTGTGGACCCCCGACCATTTTTTTTTTTTTAGTGTTATTTGCAGTGTTCTACGAGTTACGTAACGTCACATTGAGGCTACTGATTAAAGAGTGAGAACACTGTAATGTGCATGCCAGGCCACTAGTTGGCGATGTCATTTTGTAAGGAAACATGACCAGCATGATGTGAATAAAGACTTTGATCACGTTGGACTCACTAGTGGTGTATACTTTGATGGGGAGATCTAAAACTGGACAGTGATCCATCGTTTATCGCTGTTAACTAACTGGGCGCGGTGAATACATTTTTGCAAAAGTATCGGTATTATTCATTATACATTCAATATTTATATATCACGGCCTTTTAAATGTGTTTTTAAACAAAAAGAGAGCCCCCAAGACTACACAGTCACATTTACACAAGTTTGACACAATATAATAATGCTGCCTGAGGCCGAGCCAATCAGTGGCCACGATACTGATCAGTGGCCAATACAATACAAACTAGTGGCCAATACTACTTTTCAGTATTTTTAGTTTATCTAACCATTTATTTAAAGCTTGAAAGTGCTTAATTTAGGCCAAAAATATGTAGATGTATGTATGGTTTGTTAAAAATATCCACCCGGAAACAAGTTTTCAGGCCTCAACGTTTGTTTACGTGTTCTTGGACATGTAAACAAACCTACCAAATGGCAATGTTTTCATCTGTTTGACTCTCTCTCTCTGGAAAAAAATAACAAAAAAAAACGCTTGTACACTGTAAAAATGACTGTAAATGTAGATAGGAAAAAAAAAAGAAAAAAAAGTGCATATCAGTCACCAGAATTTTACCAAGAAAAGTGGGACTGCTTCCCCCCCCATTCACAGTAATGCACTGTAAAGACCACCATAAATTTTACAGTAGAAAATTGGAAAATAATCACCCCAAATTTTACCGTAAAAGTGGTACTGTTTTTCAGATTACAGTCGTTCGCTGTAAAAACGACGGTAAATATTAGGGTAAAAAACTGGCAGTGAATTGCCGGAATTTTACTGCAAAAGTGGTACCTTTTTTTCAATTGATTTTACATTTTACGGTAAAAACTGGCCAGCATTTTACTATAAAAAGTGGGTTCGTTTTTTTATTTTTTATTGACAGTAATGCACTGCAAAAATTACTGTAGATTTTACGGTAAAAAAAACTGGCATCTAAGTCGCCAGAATTTTATCCTAAATGTGATAATTTTTAAATGTACATTTATTTTCCGCAAAAACGACCGTAAATATATTGGTTAAAAAAAAATGGCAGCTCAACTGCCAAAATTTTACCGTAAAAGTGGTACCATTTTTTTAAATTTACAATAATTATTTTTAAAAACAACGGAAGATTTTACAGGGGAAAAAAGGCAGCTTAAACGCAAATGACAGTAAATAGCTGTAAAAAAAAAATTACTGTAGATTTTACGATAAAAAATATTAAATTGGACACTTTTTCCCCCCCACAGTATTGCACTGTAAAAATGACAAGCGTAGATTTTACGGGAGAAAACTGGCAGTTGAATCGCCAGAATTTCACTGTTAAATGGGTACAGTTTTTCAATTTAGAGTTTTGTAAAAACAACTGTAAAGGTTACGATAAAAAACTGGCACCTTGTTTGCCAAAATGTTTCAGTAAAAGTGGTACCGTTTTCCAATTTACAATGACTATTTGTCGAAGACTGCAGATTTCATATAGTAAAAACAAAAGGCAGCTGAATCACCAGAATTTCACAGCAAATTACAGTAAATTCCGGTAAAAACAATGGCTGTAGATCTTTTACGATAAAAACGGGCGGCTTAGTCGCCAGAATTTTACGGTGAAAATAACAGCGGTATGGTTTTTTCAATTAACAATAATTCATAATGTAAAAAAAACCCCAACACTGTCAATTTTACAGTAACATTTTGGCAACTGAACTGCCATTTTTTATACCATAAAAATAAAAGCCTTTAAATGTCTGCATGCTCCATTTGCGTTCACTAAAATATTCCAAATTTTAATTAATTATGATAACCTCAACTTCCTTAGTGTTTTATTACTACATAAATAAAAATATTCAACCGATTTTTAAAAAATGCATACATTTTTTAAAGTTGATATTGAAATGTCCATTAGCGTGCACCATTAAAAAAAATTTAAGTGGTGGATAATAATGTAAAAACATTGGAAGCTCAGTCACTAGAAGTTTACAGTAAAAGTGGTACAGTTTTTCTATTTACAATATTTCGCTGTAAAAACGATCGTAAATATTACGGTAAAAAACTGGCAGCTCAACCGTCAGGATTTTAAAGCAACGGGTAGCTTTTTTCAAACTTTGGTAATTTGCTGTAAAAACAATAATGCCAGATTTTCGATTAAAAAAATAGCCGCTAAGTCGCGAGCATTTTACATTCGAAAAACCACGACTGTCGATTTTACAGTAAAGTAAAAAAAAAAAAGGCAGCTGAATCGCCAGAATTTTACCGCAACTGGTACTTTTTTTCAAATGTCTGTAATTTGCTGTAAAAATAAAGACGCTAGATTTTCGGGAAAAAAAATAGCCACTAAGTCGCTAGCATTTTACATTCGAGAATATGGTACAGTTTTTCAATTCACAGTAATTTGACGTAAAAAAAAAAACAGCCGTAGATTTTACGGTAAAAAACTGGCAGCTTAAGAGCCAGAATTTTACCGTAAAAGTGGTACTGTTGTTCAATTTACAATAATTGTATAATGACTGTAGATTTTACAGTAAAAAAAAATATGGCAGCTGAATCGCCAGAATTTTACCGCAACTGGTACTTTTTTTCAAATGTCTATAATTTGCTGTAAAAACAATGATGCTAGATTTTCGGGGGGAAAAATAGCCGCTAAGTTGCTAGCATTTTACATTCAAGAAAGTGGTACAGTTTTTCAATTTACAGTAATTTGACGTAAAAATAAAAAACAGCCGTAGATTTTACGGTAAAAAACTGGCAGCTTAAGAGCCAGAATTTTACCGTAAAAGTGGTACTGTTGTTCAATTGACAATAATTGTATAATGACTGTAGATTTTACAGTAAAAAAAAAAAAAAGGCAGCTGAATCGCCAGAATTTTACCGCAACTGGTACTTTTTTTCAAATGTCTGAAATTTGCTGTAAAAACAATGACGCTAGATTTTCGGAAAAAAAATAGCCGCTAAGTCGCTAGCATTTTACATTCAAGAAAGTTGTACAGTTCTTCAATTTACAGTAATTTGACGTAAAAATAAAAAACAGCCGTAGATTTTACGGTAAAAAACTGGCAGCTTAAGAGCCAGAATTTTACCGTAAAAGTGGTACTGTTGTTCAATTGACAATAATTGTATAACGACTGCAGATTTTACAGTAAAAAAAATAATATGGCAGTTCAATCGCCGGAATTTTACCGCAAAAGTCCACCTTTTCTCAAATTGACAATGACCGTGGATTTTACGATAAAAACTGTCAACTCAATCGTGAGAATTTTAGCGTGAAAATAACACTGGTATTGTTTTTTCAAATAACAGTATTTCATGATGTAAAAAAACACTGACATTTTTTTTAATACCGTTCAAAATGAAAGCTTTTGAAGGTCTGCCTAATTGCGATCATTTATGATCACTTACCCCTCCTTAGTGTTTTATTACATCAATAAAAACATTCAACTGATTTTTTTTTCAAAGTTGTGGAGAAATGTCCATTTTAGCGTGCATTGTAAAAAATATTGTGGATTTTACGTAAAAGTGGTCACACTTTTCAATTTACAGTAATTCGCTGTAAAAATGTTGATTTTATGGTTTTGGCACCTTTTTTTTTTTTTACACGCTCCTGTGCAATTACTGACTTTTCACTTCAACACTCAATCTTGCAAAACTTAATTAAACTGATATTTTTTTTTACCGGTAACACTTCTGCCTCCGTTGAAACGTGTCGAATGAGATAAGAAAATCTGCAATAAAGCAGTGAGGCGTGATTAAAAGCAGCAATTAAAGCAAACTTTGGCGTCTTTATGGGCACTTAGAGAATTCATTAGTCGCTGGAAGGCAGATCCAACATACGATTAAGGGTCACTTCTTGCACGATTAGGGAAATAAAGCCTCCACTTGGGCCAAAAAGCTCATTAATAAACTTCTTTTGGGTTTTTGCATTCATTTCTCTTGGTGTGAGGGGCCTTCGATTTTGTGTGGCAGTGTCATCATTTTTTAAAGGCAGCTGCACATCTTTTTTTTTTTAAGGCGGGGATTTGATGTGGCCTTTAAAATGCAGGTCGGTGATGGTGAAGGGGACACCTCAAGTTGACCCCGACCCACAACAAAGCCAACTACTAGTCACTGTCTGGCTGCTTTGTATCCCATTCTTGTGGCGGGGGGGCCCTTTCTGCACGCTCACGTTTTGTTG
>NC_084739.1:72877177-72909677 GCF_033978785.1 Entelurus aequoreus
CCCGGGCCCTCACGTTGGACACCCTTGAATACACGCCACTAAAATAGACACAAACAAACCATTTTCTCATTTATTCCACCGGAAAATCTTCATCAGCCTTATAATGAATATCTTTCTTTAGCGTGATTTTTTTTTTTTTTTTTTTTAAAGCACCGTGACGCGCGCTCCTATTGGCTGGCCGCAGCGTCACGTGGTCGTCGCGACCGTCCGTCTATTTGACAGCCGCGGGATGGCTTGATGCCAGAGGGGGGAACAAGGCACCGAGAAGAGGGGCGAGGAAGAAAAATTAGTATTCTCCTACCAGCTCCGCTATAAATCAATCATGGAGTCGTACGTGGTGAGCTGCAAATATGCTGAGCCGCACTTCCCGCCTTGTGAAGAAGATTACGGCCATTTTGCTGACCAAGGGGGGTTTTATAACGGCCCCCAGGACGGTGGCTGCGCGTACGGCGGCCGCTACCAGGAGGCCGCGTACGCACCCCAGCCCGCCGCCTATGAGCACCCCTTGCAGGGGGCAGCCGGGCATCGCCCCCGTGAGGGAGCCGAGCGCCTGCCCCAGCAAGATGCGCCTTTCCCCGGCGGCGGCGGCGAGCGTGAGGACGCGGCCGGGAAGGAGGCGGGGTACACGCAGTGGATGACAGGCGCCAATAAGCCCGCTCAGGTGCAGCGGAGAGGCGCTGGAGGTGCATGCCAGGCCAAGGACAAGCCGCCCATTGTGGTCTATCCCTGGATGAAGAAGGTGCACATCGCCCACGGTGAGGATTCTAATCTCCACCATTTACACTTTTTACACCTTGGATGTCATTTTATTTTATGTCTGCACCCCCCCCCCTAGACCCCCACCCCCCGGCACCAACAACTCATCAGACCCCCCCACCCCACCCCCCTTCCTCCATGCCTTGTAGTGTTTTGTCCATTTGGGAGCAGCATTTCTTTTGGAGAGTTATTTACGATCGCAGTGAGAGTCAGACAGAATTACAGCCGCTATAAACTTTTATGGCCGTGTGTGTGTGTGTGTGTGTGTGTGTGTGTGTGTGTGTGTGTGTGTGTGTGTGTGTGTGTGTGTGTGTGTGTGTGTGTGTGTGTGTGTGTGTGTGTGTGTGTGTGTGTGTGTGTGTGTGTGTGTGTGTGTGTGTGTGCGTGTGTGTGGGTGTGAACAAAGAGATGGGCTTTAAAAAAGTAGAAAATGGTTCCTTAACCGGTTTGCCGGTCGACCACAAATGGGATTAGAAAATAATAACAATTTTCAATATAAACAATAGGTGTCCATGCACAAATTTAAAGGTGTCAAACTCATTTCAATTAAGGGGCCACATGGCATGCATGCAAGCATGCTCAGAAAATGTCATTTCTGAGCATGTATAATAATATTTACAAATCAATCCATCCATTTTCTACCGCTTGTCCCTTTACAAATCGCCTCCTTAACTGCCTGGATTTGTTATATTTGTAAAAAATAGGAGAAATTACTGTAAAAACTGCAGCTCAGTTGCTACATTTTATATATCGTTTTTTTCCCCATTTACAGTTAGCTTTATGCTGGAACAAAACCCCAAATTTAAATAGATAGATAGTACTTTATTGATTCCTTCAGGAGAGTTCCCTCAGAAAATTAAAATTCCAGCAGCAGTGTACAGAATTGAGAACGAATTGAAAAAGTCAAAAGTAAATAATGGGGGTATAAATGGAAATGAAATAGAACATATTACAATAAGAATACAAATAAAAAAGCAACTATAACAGTAAAAATAAGAATACAACAAGGGAAACTAGGCAGTAATGACCATGTTATGAAAATGTCTTGCAATAAAAGGTAAAATTCTGGCAACCTAGCTGGGAGTTTTAAAAAATCTACAGTGAATTTGATAGTAATTGGCTTTTGCGCTCAAGTCAAGCAGATATTTATCATTTATTTTCAACAAAATTTTTTGGGGAATTAATTATATTCACATATTTTTTTCGTTATTAGATAATAAAGTTTAAGTACTTTATTGACACATTTTCAGGCCCTGAATGGGACAAGCGGTAGTAAATGGATGGATGGATACAATGACACGGCGCCCCAAATTTGGTCCCCGCGCCTTGAGTTTCACATCCCTGCTGATTCACAGAATAGAAAGAACCACAAATGGGATTAGAAATAATAACATTTTCAATATAAACAATAGGTGTCCATGCACAAATTTAAAGGTGTCAAACTCATTTCAATTAAGGGGCCACATGGCATGCATGCATGCTCAGAAAATGTCATTTCTGAGCATGCATAATAATATTTACAAATCCATCCATCCATTTTCTACCGCTTGTCCCTTTACAAATCGCCTCCTTAACTGCCTGGATTTGTTATATTTGTAAAAATAGGAGAAATTACTGTAAAAACTGCAGCTCAGTTGCTACATTTTATATATCGTTTTTTTCCCCCATTTACAGTTAGCTTTATGCTGGAACAAAAACCCAAATTTAAATAGATAGATAGTACTTTATTGATTCCTTCAGGAGAGTTCCCTCAGAAAATTAAAATTCCAGCAGCAGTGTACAGAATTGAGAACGAATTGAAAAAGTCAAAAGTAAATAATGGGGGTATAAATGGAAATGAAATAGAACATATTACAATAAGAATACAAATAAAAAAGCAACTATAACAGTACAAATAAGAATACAACAAGGGAAACTAGGCAGTAATGACCATGTTATGAAAATGTCTTGCAATAAAGGTAAAATTCTGGCAACCTAGCTGCGAGTTTTAAAAAATCTACAGTGAATTTGATAGTAATTGGCTTTTGGGCTCAAGTCAAGCAGATATTTATCATTTATTTTCAACAAAATTTTTGGGGAATTAATTATATTTACATATTTTTTTCGTTATTAGATAATAAAGTTTAAGTACTTTATTGACACATTTTCAGGCCCTGAACGGGACAAGCGGTAGTAAATGGATGGATGGATACAATGATGACACGGCGCCCCAAATTTGGCCCCCGCGCCTTGAGTTTCACATCCCTGCTGATTCACAGAATAGAAAGAACCACAAATGGGATTAGAAATAATAACATTTTCAATATAAACAATAGGTGTCCATGCACAAATTTAAAGGTGTCAAACTCATTTCAATTAAGGGGCCACATGGCATGCATGCATGCTCAGAAAATGTCATTTCTGAGCATGTATAATAATATTTACAAATCCATCCATCCATTTTCTACCGCTTGTCCCTTTACAAATCGCCTCCTTAACTGCCTGGATTTGTTATATTTGTAAAAATAGGAGAAATTACTGTAAAAACTGCAGCTCAGTTGCTACATTTTATATATCGTTTTTTTTCCCCCATTTACAGTTAGCTTTATGCTGGAACAAAACCCCAAATTTAAATAGATAGATAGTACTTTATTGATTCCTTCAGGAGAGTTCCCTCAGAAAATTAAAATTCCAGCAGCAGTGTACAGAATTGAGAACGAATTGAAAAAGTCAAAAGTAAATAATGGGGGTATAAATGGAAATGAAATAGAAAATATTACAATAAGAATACAAATAAAAAAGCAACTATAACAGTAAAAATAAGAATACAACAAGGGAAACTAGGCAGTAATGACCATGTTATGAAAATGTCTTGCAATAAAGGTAAAATTCTGGCAACCTAGCTGCGAGTTTTAAAAAATCTACAGTGAATTTGATAGTAATTGGCTTTTGGGCTCAAGTCAAGCAGATATTTATCATTTATTTTCAACAAAATTTTTTGGGGGATTAATTATATTTACATATTTTTTTCGTTATTAGATAATAAAGTTTAAGTACTTTATTGACACATTTTCAGGCCCTGAACGGGACAAGCGGTAGCAAATGGATGGATGGATACAATGATGACACGGCGCCCCAAATTTGGCCCCCGCGCCTTGAGTTTCACATCCCTGCTGATTCACAGAATAGAAAGAACCACAAATGGGATTAGAAATAATAACATTTTCAATATAAACAATAGGTGTCCATGCACAAACCTAAAGGTGTCAAACTCATTCCAATTAAGGGGCCACATGGCATGCATGCATGCTCAGAAAATGTCATTTCTGAGCATGTATAATAATATTTACAAATCCATCCATCCATTTTCTACCGCTCGTCCCTTTACAAATCGCCCCCTTAACTGCCTGGATTTGTTATATTTGTAAAAATAGGAGAAATTACTGTAAAAACTGCAGCTCAGTTGCTACATTTTATATATCGTTTTTTTTTCTCCCCATTTACAGTTAGCTTTATGCTGGAACAAAACCCCAAATTTAAATAGATAGATAGTACTTTATTGATTCCTTCAGGAGAGTTCCCTCAGAAAATTAAAATTCCAGCAGCAGTGTACAGAATTGAGAACGAATTGAAAAAGTCAAAAGTAAATAATGGGGGTAGAAATGGAAATGAAATAGAAAATATTACGATAAGAATACAAATAAAAAAGCAACTATAACAGTAAAAATAAGAATACAACAAGGGAAACTAGGCAGTAATGACCATGTTATGAAAATGTCTTGCAATAAAGGTAAAATTCTGGCAACCTAGCTGCGAGTTTAAAAAAATCTACAGTGAATTTGATAGTAATTGGCTTTTGGGCTCAAGTCAAGCAGATATTTATCATTTATTTTCAACAAAATTTTTTGGGGAATTAATTATATTTACATATTTTTTTCCTTATTAGATAATAAAGTTTAAGTACTTTATTGGCACATTTTCAGGCCCTGAACGGGACAAGCGGTAGTAAATGGATGGATGGATACAATGATGACACGGCGCCCCAAATTTGGCCCCCGCGCCTTGAGTTTCACATCCCTGCTGATTCACAGAATAGAAAGAACCACAAATGGGATTAGAAATAATAACATTTTCAATATAAACAATAGGTGTCCATGCACAAATTTAAAGGTGTCAAACTCATTTCAATTAAGGGGCCACATGGCATGCATGCATGCTCAGAAAATGTCATTTCTGAGCATGTATAATAATATTTACAAATCCATCCATCCATTTTCTACCGCTTGTCCCTTTACAAATCGCCTCCTTAACTGCCTGGATTTGTTATATTTGTAAAAATAGGAGAAATTACTGTAAAAACTGCAGCTCAGTTGCTACATTTTATATATCGTTTTTTTCCCCCCATTTACAGTTAGCTTTATGCTGGAACAAAACCCCAAATTTAAATAGATAGATAGTACTTTATTGATTCCTTCAGGAGAGTTCCCTCAGAAAATTAAAATTCCAGCAGCAGTGTACAGAATTGAGAACGAATTGAAAAAGTCAAAAGTAAATAATGGGGGTATAAATGGAAATGAAATAGAAAATATTACAATAAGAATACAAATAAAAAAAGCAACTATAACAGTAAAAATAAGAATACAACAAGGGAAACTAGGCAGTAATGACCATGTTATGAAAATGTCTTGCAATAAAGGTAAAATTCTGGCAACCTAGCTGCGAGTTTTAAAATATCTACAGTGAATTTGATAGTAATTGGCTTTTGGGCTCAAGTCAAGCAGATATTTATCATTTATTTTCAACAAAATTTTTTGGGGGATTAATTATATTTACATATTTTTTTCGTTATTAGATAATAAAGTTTAAGTACTTTATTGACACATTTTCAGGCCCTGAACGGGACAAGCGGTAGTAAATGGATGGATGGATACAATGATGACACGGCGCCCCAAATTTGGCCCCCGCGCCTTGAGTTTCACATCCCTGCTGATTCACAGAATAGAAAGAACCACAAATGGGATTAGAAATAATAACATTTTCAATATAAACAATAGGTGTCCATGCACAAACCTAAAGGTGTCAAACTCATTTCAATTAAGGGGCCACATGGCATGCATGCATGCTCAGAAAATGTCATTTCTGAGCATGTATAATAATATTTACAAATCCATCCATCCATTTTCTACCGCTTGTCCCTTTACAAATCGCCTCCTTAACTGCCTGGATTTGTTATATTTGTAAAAATAGGAGAAATTACTGTAAAAACTGCAGCTCAGTTGCTACATTTTATATATCGTTTTTTTCCCATTTACAGTTAGCTTTATGCTGGAACAAAACCCCAAATTTAAATAGATAGATAGTACTTTATTGATTCCTTCAGGAGAGTTCCCTCAGAAAATTAAAATTCCAGCAGCAGTGTACGGAATTGAGAACGAATTGAAAAAGTCAAAAGTAAATAATGGGGGTATAAATGGAAATTAAATAGAAAATATTACAATAAGAATACAAATAAAAAAGCAACTATAACAGTAAAAATAAGAATACAACAAGGGAAACTAGGCAGTAATGACCATGTTATGAAAATGTCTTGCAATAAAGGTAAAATTCTGGCAACCTAGCTGCGAGTTTTAAAAAATCTACAGTGAATTTGATAGTAATTGGCTTTTGCGCTCAAGTCAAGCAGATATTTATCATTTATTTTCAACAAAATTTTTTGGGGGATTAATTATATTTACATATTTTTTTCGTTATTAGATAATAAAGTTTAAGTACTTTATTGACACATTTTCAGGCCCTGAACGGGACAAGCGGTAGTAAATGGATGGATGGATACAATGATGACACGGCGCCCCAAATTTGGCCCCCGCGCCTTGAGTTTCACATCCCTGCTGATTCACAGAATAGAAAGAACCACAAATGGGATTAGAAATAATAACATTTTCAGTATAAACAATAGGTGTCCATGCACAAACCTAAAGGTGTCAAACTCATTTCAATTAAGGGGCCACATCGCTCAGAAAATGTCATTTCTGAGCATGTATAATAATATTTACAAATCCATCCATCCATTTCCTACCGTTTGTCCTAAATTGCCTCACTAACTGATTACTCAACTTTTTTTTTTTTTTTTTTTTTTTTTACATACTTGTAAAAATGGGAGTAATAACTGTAAAAACTGCAGCTCAGTCGCCACATTTTTTATACCGTTTTTTCATTTACAGTTATATGCTGGAAAACAAACAAACAATTAAAAGGTAAAATTCTGGCAATTTAGCTGCAAGTTTGAAAAAAAAAAAATCTACAGTGAATTTGATAGTAATTAGATTTATATATTTGTTTCGTTGTTAGATAAAGTTTAAAAGTACTTTATTGACACATTTTCAGGCCATATATAATGATGACACGGCGCCCCAAATTTGGCCCCCGCACCTTGAGTTTCACATCCCTGCTGATTCACAGAATAGAAAGAACCACAAATAGGATTAGAAATAATAACATTTTCAATATAAACAATAGGTGTCCATGCACAAATTTAAAGGTGTCAAACTCATTTCAATTAAGGGGCCACATGGCATGCATGCATGCTCAGAAAATGTCATTTCTGAGCATGTATAATAATATTTACAAATCCGTCCATCCATTTTCTGCCGCTTGTCCCTTTACAAATCGCCTCCTTAACTGCCTGGATTTGTTATATTTGTAAAAATAGGAGAAATTACTGTAAAAACTGCAGCTCAGTTGCTACATTTTATATATCGTTTTTTTTCCCATTTACAGTTAGCTTTATGCTGGAACAAAACCCCAAATTTAAATAGATAGATAGTACTTTATTGATTCCTTCAGGAGAGTTCCCTCAGAAAATTAAAATTCCAGCAGCAGTGTACAGAATTGAGAACGAATTGAAAAAGTCAAAAGTAAATAATGGGGGTATAAATGGAAATGAAATAGAAAATATTACAATACGAATACAAATAAAAAAGCAACTATAACAGTAAAAATAAGAATACAACAAGGGGAACTAGGCAGTAATGACCATGTTATGAAAATGTCTTGCAATAAAGGTAAAATTCTGGCAACCTAGCTGCGAGTTTTAAAAAATCTACAGCGAATTTGATAGTAATTGGCTTTTGGGCTCAAGTCAAGCAGATATTTATCATTTATTTTCAACAAAATTTTTTGGGGAATTAATTATATTTACATATTTTTTTCGTTATTAGATAATAAAGTTTAAGTACTTTATTGACACATTTTCAGGCCCTGAACGGGACAAGCGGTAGTAAATGGATGGATGGATACAATGATGACACGGCGCCCCAAATTTGGCCCCCGCGCCTTGAGTTTCACATCCCTGCTGATTCACAGAATAGAAAGAACCACAAATGGGATTAGAAATAATAACATTTTCAATATAAACAATAGGTGTCCATGCACAAACCTAAAGGTGTCAAACTCATTTCAATTAAGGGGCCACATCGCTCAGAAAATGTCATTTCTGAGCATGTATAATAATATTTACAAATCCATCCATCCATTTCCTACCGTTTGTCCTAAATTGCCTCACTAACTGATTACTCAACTTTTTTTTTTTTTTTTTTTTTTTTTTACATACTTGTAAAAATGGGAGTAATAACTGTAAAAACTGCAGCTCAGTCGCCACATTTTTTATACCGTTTTTTCATTTACAGTTATATGCTGGAAAACAAACAAACAATTAAAAGGTAAAATTCTGGCAATTTAGCTGCAAGTTTGAAAAAAAAAAAAATCTACAGTGAATTTGATAGTAATTAGATTTATATATTTGTTTCGTTGTTAGATAAAGTTTAAAAGTACTTTATTGACACATTTTCAGGCCATATATAATGATGACACGGCGCCCCAAATTTGGCCCCCGCACCTTGAGTTTCACATCCCTGCTGATTCACAGAATAAAAAGAACCACAAATGGGATTAGAAATAATAACATTTTCAATATAAACAATAGGTTTCCATGCACAAACCTAAAGGTGTCAAACACATTTCAATTAAGGGGCCACATGGCATGCATGCATGCTCAGAAAATGTCATTTCTGAGCATGTCTTATAATATTTACAAATCCATCCATCCATTTCCTACCGCTTGTCCCGAATTGCCTTATTAAATGATTACTCAACTTTTTATTTTTATTTTTTAAAATTTTTTTTTACATATTTGTAAAAATGGGAGAAATTACTGTAAAAACTGCAGCTCATTTACCACATTTTTATACCGTTTCTTCATTTACAGTTATATGCTGGAAAAAAACAATTTAAAAAGGTACAATTCTGGCAATTTAGCTGCAAGTTTAAACAAATCTACAGTGAATTTGATAGTAATTAGCTTTTGGACTCATGAATCAAGCAGCTATTTATTATTTATTTTCAACAAAAAATGTTTGGAATTAATTATATTTATATATTTGTTTCGTTATTAGATAATAAAGTTTAAGTACTTTATTGACACATTTTCAGGCCATATAAAATGATGATACGGCACCCCAAATTTGGCCCCGCGCCTTGGGTTTCACATCCCTGCTGATTCACAGAATAGAAAGAACCACAAATGGGATTAGAAAATAATAAAATTTTCAATATAAACAATAGGTGTCCATGCACAAACCTAAAGGTGTCAAACTCATTACAATTAAGGGGCCACATCGCATGCATGCATGCTCAGAAAATGTCATTTCTGAGCATAATATTTACAAATCCATCCATCCATTGTCTACCGCTTGTCCCAAATTGCCTCATTAAATTATTTTTTTTAAATATTTGTAAAAATGGGAGAAATTAATGTAAAAATTGCAGCTCAGTCGCCACATTTTTTATACCGTTTTTTTTCAGTTATATGCTGGAAAAACAACAACAATTTAAAGGTAAAATTCTGGCAATTTAGCTGCAAGCTTAAACACAGCGAATTGGATAGTAATTAGCTTTTGGACTCATAAATGAAGCAGACACTTATTTTCAACAAAAAATGTTTGGAGTTAATTATATGTATATATTTGTTTCGTTATTAGATAAAGTTGAAGTACTTTATTGACACATTTTCAGGCTATATATAATGATGACACGGCGCCCCAAATTTGGCCCCCGAATTAGAAATAACATTTTCAATATAAACAATAGGTGTCCATGCACAAACTTAAAGGTGTCAAACTCATTTCAATTAAGGGGCCACATCGCATGCATGCATGCTCAGAAAATTTAATTTCTGAGCATGTATTATAATATTTACAAATCCATCCATCCATTTTCTACAGCTTGTCCCAAATTGCCTCATTAAATGATTTTTATTTTTTTAGATGTTTGTAAAAATGGGAGAAATTACTGTAAAAACTGCAGCTCAGTCGCTACATTTTTTATACTGTTTTGTTTTCATTTATGCTGGAAAAAAACAATTTAAAAAAGGTACAATTCTGGCAATTTAGCTGCAAGTTTAAACACATCTACAGTGAATTTGATAGTAACTAGCTTTTGGACTCATGAATCAAGCAGCTATTTATTATTTATTTTCAACAGAAAATGTTTGAAATTAATTATATCTATATATTTGTTTCGTTATTAGATAATAAAGTTTAAGTACTTTATTGACACATTTTCAGGCCATATAAAATGATGATACGGCACCCCAAATTTGGACCCCGCGCCTTGAGTTTCACATCCCTGCTGATTCACAGAATAGAAAAAAACACAAATGTGATTAGAAATAATAACATTTTCAATATAAACAATAAGTGCCCATGCACAAACTTAAAGGGGTCAAACTCGTTTCAATTTAGGGCCACGTCGCATGCATGCTCAGAACATGTCATTTCTGAGCATGTATTATAATATTTACAAATCCATCCATCCATACCGCTTGTCCCTTTACAAATCCCCTCATTAAATGATTACGCAACTGCCTGGATTTGTTATATTTGTAAAAATGGTAGAAATTAATGTAAAAACTGCAGATCACTCGCCACATTTTTTATACCGTTTTTTCATTTACATGCTGAAAAAAAAAACAATTTAAAAAGGTAAAATTCTGGCAAATGAGCATGCTAGTTTAAAAAAATCTACAGTTTTTTGTTTTGTTACTGTGAATTTGATAGTAATTAGCTTTTGGACTCATAAGTCAAGCAGATATTTATTATTTATTTTCAACAAAAAATATGTGGAATTATTTACATTTATATATTAATATATGTGTTTTGTTATTAGATAATAAAGTTTAAAAGTACTATGACACATTATTTTCAGGTCATATAAAATGAGGACACGGCGCCCATGTGTGCCCATTAAGCCCATTCATAATTTAACAATATGTTCATACCTAAATAGGATTTTATTTGTTTTAATTTGTAAAGAAACTTTGTAGACATGGGTGTAATCATTTGTTCTTATATCTTCTTTCTCCGAAATCTCATGCTCTGTCCAAAACGTGGCCTGGGGCCATTTGTGGCCCACAGCATATTTTGAAATAAAATAAAACCAAAATCAACAGTAAAAATGCAAGAACAAAAATAGCAAAATGACATGATATAATGAGAAAATGATGATATTTTTATATTAATAATACACTTTGTCACTTGTACACAATTTGTATACAAGGCAATTCAAAGTGAAGGCAAAAATAATCATAATTCAGATCAAAAGCATATAATAGTCATCATAAAACAATCATAATTCAAATTAAAGTATTTTCAGTTGTCTTATGCACAATTAAATAAGTGTTACATAATTAAAAGTTAAAGTTAAAGGCCTACTGAAATTAGATTTTCTTATTTAAACGGGGATAGCAGGTCCATTCTATGTGTCATACTTGATCATTTCGCGACATTGCCATATTTTTGCTGAAAGGATTTAGTAAAGAACATGGACGATAAAGTTCGCAACTTTTGGTCGCTAATAAAAAAAGCCTTGTCTGTACCGGAAGTAGCGAGACGTCACAGGTTGTGGAGCTCCTCACATCTGCACATTGTTTACAATCATGGCCACCAGCAGCGAGAGCGATTCGGACCGAGAAAGCGACGATTACCCCATTAATTTGAGCGAGGATGAAAGATTTGTGGATGAGGAAAGTGAGAGTGAAGGACTAGAGGGCAGTGGAAGCGATTCAGATAGGGAAGATGCTGTGAGAGGCGGGTGGGACCTGATATTCAGCTGGGAATGACTAAAACAGTAAATAAACACAAGACATATATATACTCTATTAGCCACAACACAACCAGGCTTATATTTAATATGCCACAAATTAATCCCGCATAACAAACACCTCCCCCCTCCCGTCCATATAACCCGCCAATACAAATCAAACACCCGCACAACACACTCAATCCCACAGCCCAAAGTACCGTTCACCTCTGCAAAGTTCATACAGCACATATATTTCCCCAAAGTTACGTACGTGACATGCACATAGCGGCACGCACGTACGGGCAAGCGATCAAATGTTTGGAAGCCGCAGCAGCGTACTCAAGGTAGCGCGTATCCAACTCAATGTCCTCCTGGTAAGAGTCTCTGTTGTCCCAGTTCTCCACAAGCATGCGTATCCAACTCAAAGTCCTCCTGGTAAGAGTCTCTGTTGTCCCAGTTCTCCACAGGCCAATGGTAAAGCTTGACTGTCATATTTCGGGAATGTAAACAATGAAACACCGGCTACGTGTTTGTGTTGCTGCAGCCGGCCGCTAATACACCGCTTCCCACCTACAGCTTTCTTCTTTGCTGTCTTCATTGTTCATTAAACAAATTGCAAAAGATTCACCAACACAGATGTCCAGAATACTGTGGAATTTTGCGATGAAAACAGACGACTTAATAGCTGGCCACAATGGTGTCCCAAAATGTCCGCTACAATCCGTGACGTCACGCGCAAACGTCATCATACCGAGACGTTTTCAGCAGGATATTTCACGGGAAATGTAAAATTGCACTTTATAAATTGGCATGTGTTGCAATGTTAAAATTTCATCATTGATATATAAACTATCAGACTGCGTGGTCGGTAGTAGTGGCTTTCAGTAGGCCTTTAAAGTGCCAATGATTGTCACACACACACTAGGTGTGGCGAAATTATTCTCTGCATTTGACCCATCACCCTTGATCACCCCCTGGGAGGTGAGGGGAGCAGTGAGCAGCAGTGAGCAGCAGCGGTGGCCGCACCCGGGCATCATTTTGGGTGATTTAACCCCCAATTCCGACCCTTGATGCTGAGTGCCAAGCAGGGAGGTAATGGGTCCCATTTTTATAGTCTTTGGCATGACTCGGCCGGGGTTTGAACTCACAACCTACCGATCTCAGGGCGGACACTCTAACGCTGACATGTTTTGTCTTTATATGTCTGTTTATTTTTAATAAAAATATCAAAATGCCCCTGCATGCTTTCACTTTTCAGTAGGCGGAAAAAAGTTTGTCTTCAATACTCTTTTCTTCTGCATAATTTATACATTTTCATTATTTTAAACTGTAAAGCACTTAACTTGCCAAAGTGCTAAAACAATAAAGTTTTGATTGACTGATTTATTTAATGGATCTGCATTTTTCCACATTGCATAATGTGTGAGTGGGGGTTGGGGAACAACTCAAATAAATGACATATTTTCCATCTCATTCCAGTCAACCCAAACCACGTGGGCCCGGAACCCAAGCGCCTGCGGACGGCCTACACCCGCCAGCAGGTCCTGGAGCTGGAGAAGGAGTTCCACTTCAGCCGCTACCTGACGCGCCGCCGCCGCCTGGAGGTGGCCCACACGCTGTGCCTGTCCGAGCGCCAGGTCAAGGTGTGGTTCCAGAACCGCCGCATGCGCTGGAAGAAGGACAACAAGCTGCCCAACACCAAGGGGCGCGGCAAGGCCAAGAAAGCCGCCGTGACGGACGGCGTGCACGAGGTCAAGTGACCCCGAGGGGTCCGGGGCCACGTGGAGGTCCTCCAACATGGACATCGTAGCTTAGCTCTTCTGTTATCATGCCAAAAAAAAAAAGTTCTGGATCTTCTCAAACAATTCCTTTCATTCTCATTTCAGGCCATGCAGATGATTTGAGTTAAAGAGAACAGGGTTTGTTTTTGTTTTTCTTCGAAATGATGATGATTATTATTTCTACAGGGTATACGCATAAAACAGGGTTCTATATACAGCTCGGATGTGAGGCTTCGTATGCACGCGACCAAAATGTTTCCACATGAAGGACACCAGAGGCGCCAAATGGACTGACTGTTGATTTGCTTTGCAGCAGGACGAGCAGCCATATTGCACAGCTGAGCTCCAAAAGGTGCTTTTACTTGGAGGGTCTTATAATGCAGCCAACATATTTGTCTCAGGGTCTACTAACAGGGTTTTGTCCATTCTGCATGCTCACTATATAAGAAGAATTATGTCATGTTTGTTTGTTTATTATACTGCCAGTACTTAATTATTTTTTTTTTGTTTAATTTGTATTGTCTTAAAGCATATTTTATTCTTAGTAGCAAATGTGTGTTTTTTTCTATGTGCTCCGTAAAAAAAAAAGAAATTCAACAATGAGCATTCGTGTAAACAATTTTTATATGGGAAAATGTTTTTGATACAAAACTTGCTTGGATAAGTAAATAAAATAAAAATGTACACTAACTTGTCTTGCTATTTTAATTTTTTTTCCAAGATGGTCACAGGATCTCCCTTTGTGTTCTTGATGTTTCCCTTTTGTTTTCATGTGGTTTTTTTTGCATTTTTCACGGGGCGGTTTCCCAGGACAGATTCGCTCTCGTGGCCGAGAGCTAGTGGGCAGCCTAGGACGGAGTCAACTCTCTTGGTCTCTCCGTTGACTCTGGTCCTGTCGCTGGCCGTGTCGTCCCATATCCCAGCAGACCACGACGTGGAGCAGAGGTTCTTAATCTTTTTCACCTTGGGGCCCAACTTTTCCACTACAGAGGGGCCACTGAAATTACACTGAATACACAATCTGACTCTTGATTTTATCCTATTGTTACTGTATTGTTTGGCTATTTTTAACACCCTTCTTAAAACCCATTTTTATTCACTGGCTTTTAACCCAGCATGAGACTTTAAACTGTTTTTAACTTTTTTAACGGTTTTTACTGTTTTTAACTTTTTAACTGCTTTTTATCCAACAAAGTGATTTTAGGGTCATTTGTATTTGCTTTTTCAATGTGTATTTTACTTCTGTTTTAAATGTTATTTTTTAGTCTGTCCTTTGCCTGTATTTATTTGTGGTGTACAGCCCTTTGTTCTTCAACTGTGGTTGTTTTTAAAGGGCTTTATAAATAAAGTTGGTATGGTATGGTTTGGTATAACAATCTACAAGGTTAATATTGTTGGCTTCTCCTTCTTCCCCTCCATTTATCTGCTTTCTTTTGTATTTGGAGTTATCATTACATATATGTATTGTTGCATTTGAAAATCAATCAATCAATTCTTTTATTGTCATTGTCATAATAACACTTAAGTCATACATGTCAGCGAGATTTTGTTTGAGCTTTGTCCAGCGGCATAGAAACTGCATTGAAGTGCAGGTTGACCATAGTTTACAGTTTAGCATTGTTAGGAAGATGGCGAATAAAGGGACGTGCAACAATTGTATTGTTGATAATAGAGGTAGTTTCTGTTGTTATTCATGATCAATAGTGCTATTTCTATTGATATTTGTATTGCTCCATTGGTAGAGTAATAATGTTCATTGTCATTTCTGTATTATTAATATTTATTTCACTAACTGCTTCTTTGCTATAACTTATACCATCATATTTGTACATATCCTATTTGCTGATGTTGTTCTGTTGTTGTTATTATTGTTATGTTTGTCTCTCTGTCTTATCCCTCTCTCGTCCCCACAATTTCCCCCTCTGTCTTCCTTTTTTTCCTCTTTCTATCCCCTCCTGCTCCGGCCCGGCTGCACCAAATAATAATATAAATCCATTTAATGAAGTCAAATACAAATAAGGCAAGAAGAGAAGTATCCCACACTTCTCTTTTGTAAAGTAAATTTGTACAGGGGCATCTACATCAACAATATGATTTGCCTGAGTAGCTGGACAGGACAAAAAATAAAAAATAAAAAAACTCTTGATTTTATTGTACTCAATAATTATATCTAACCTACTTATAGTTTATAATCTTGTCAAAGTAAATGAAAACATGTGTTAATCACAAATATTTATTTAACAATTGTATTGTGCTAAAATAAATACAGAAAATTAATATTGAATATGTTTCCTAACTAAACGGTCAATAAAGTTAAAGTGCAAATAAAAACAGCGCTTCACCGCTTTACTCGTAATTTTTGCGCTTAAAAAAACATGTATGACCTTAGGGTCAGGCTTCTTCTGTTTGTTTATTAGTGTCATTACTGCCACGAGTGGTGTAAAAGTGTATTGCAATTAAGTAGCACGGTGGCCATTATGGACCACAGATGACAAACATATTTTTGGGGGTTCTCTCGGTGGCGCTTACGGCCCAACAATGGGCCCTATGGTTAAGAAACACTGGCGTGGAGCACTGCAGGGCCATCGCGGTGCAGTATGTGGGTGTTAAAATTGTGTTTTTGTTATGTTTGTAACTTAGTTAATATGTTTTATTCATAAAGAGCTTTTCTGCAGATAAAAATCACAAAGAGCTGTACAAAACGTAGGTTAATTAAATTGATTATTATCGTTTGTCTATGCATGGTGCAATCGTATGTGCGCAATGTGTATTATCTATGGCTATTTTTTATTGTTTTTCGTCGTTTTACTTTTATAGCTGTATATAGAAATGGCGCCGCTGAAGTGACATCATGTTTTAAGTTTTTTTAGTTCTTTTTTTTCCCCCTCTTGTTTTCATGCGTTTGTTATACCTACAAAGTTGTGAGATAAATGTCCATTCTGTCCTATTTCAATTGAAATTTACAACCAAAACATTGCAAATTAGTTTGTGTTTTTCTAAACATGGGACGGAAATATGCATGATATCTGACATAATAGCAGCTGGGGGGGTGTTAATTTAATTCAACTGAGCATATATTGATGGCAAAAGTGGTCCGAGCTGTTATTTATTGACTGTTGAAAGAACATTTTTTAACAAACCAAACAGAATGTAAACATTACAAAACGCTGCAAGCATATATAAGTCACACATACATCACACATGCACACAGCAAGTTTGAAGCAGCATTGGGTGGGAAATGAGCGCCACTTGAGAGGCTTTAATTGGGGGCTTCCGTTGGAGACAAATGGGCAGGAAAGAGCAGCCAAGAGATTTATCAAACACTCGAGACTGACCAGAAACATTTGTGCACGTCTTCGGTTGCAGCAGCATTTAATGTATAGTAAATAATAAATAAACAAATTATAATATGTGAACTTCTTCACTGATGTCTATCTTTCTAAAGTTCTACTACCTGAATAGTTTAAATACAGACCAGCAATATATTCAATACGTAAGTTGGATAGAAGCTTAAAAAGACAAAAGGGCGACAAATAGCTTTAATTTACCTTTTTGTCCATCTTGAGTCATGGCTGTTATTTTGTGATGGTCTTCATCTGGTTCTGTTGGAACAAGAGCGCCCTCTCGTGTTCTAATTGTGAACTGCAGCTTAACAGCAAGATATGAGGCAAACATGAGAAAACCAAGATATATCTATCTCCAGATCCAGATCCAGATATATATATATATATATATATATATATATATATATATATATATATATATATATATATATATATATATATATATATATATATACATACATACATATATATATACATACATACATATGTGTATATATATACATACATACGTATATATATATACATACATATGTGTATATATATATACATACATATGTGTATATATATTTATTGATACATATATATATATATGCATATGCATATATATATATATATATGCATATATATATATATATATATATATATATATATATATATATATATATATATATATATATATATATATATATATACACATACATACATACACACACACACACACATTTACACACACATACATATCCATATATACCTACTGTATATTCACATACACACACATCCACTTACACACACATAGAAACATTACACACACATACACTTTCATATATACACAAAAACACATTTATACACACAAATATAAATACACACACGCAGGTGGAAAGACATACACACGCACACACACATTTATACACACACACAAAATACATACATACATACACAAGCAAAAATGCTTGTGTATGTATGTATGTATGTATTTTGTGTGTGTGTATACCTTATACATACATATATACAGGTATAGCAATTCCATAAATAGTAGATTCTTTTAAAGCTTGCAATTTTTTATGCAATCATAACATATACCACCTATATTTATTAAGTGACTGCTACATTTATGTATACATTTTACAACGTTTCTCAGCTATTATGTTTTAATTCGTTTCTCTATAATAAATGTGTATATTTCAGTAAGATGACAAAAGCCAGAATGGAAAAAAAGCACAATGAAAAGAAAAAACTCAAATGTTTACATTAATAACGTATAAAACAGTTGTAATTATCATATTACCTTTTAACAGAATCATAGTATAACATTTAAACATCGGAAGTGAACAAAATATTAGTTCATGGCAAGACATTGAAAAGGGATATAGGACTGCTTCTTACTCCTCCTTTTTGTTGAATTATAAACACAAATTCCTATAATTAAGTGTAATTTACACACACAGGGTTACATTTGCGTCACACATTAAAATCCGGTTTAATGAAAAAGCGTTGACCTTTTTGACCAAAACAAGCCATCATCTTCCGAGCTGCAAGCGGAACAAACGTTTCGTGATTAAAAGTTCCACGTCGGACCCGGAACTGTTGGCGGACCAGTCGGTGACTGCGAAGCTTGCCCTTAAAACCCACATGAAGCGGAGCTGACCTTAGCTCTGTATTAAGTTTAAACAACATTGAAAAGAGTGGTTATTAAAACGGACACTTTAAGTGCGGCATGTCTCTTGCGGCGGACGCATTCGTGTCACAAATGGCGGGTAAAGTGTTGCTGGAGCATGTATTTTAATGTCCGTGTATAGCTAGTCCTAGCTAACTAACGTCTGCATTTACACTCGCTGTAGCATTACAAAGTTCAATTAAATGTTTTAATGTCGGGGAAATGCAACGTTTTAACGCAAACGGTGGCTGGCTTACAACAAAAGCTTTAATATTTAAAGCCACCCCGCAGTGAGCTTGAAGGTTAACCTAGTGTATTAGTTATTAGCCGCCATTTACACCATTAAGCATGTTTTTGGCGTAGTTTACGCCTTTTGCGTAACTTAGTTACCTTGTTTCCGGTGGAGAATTTTCAACTTGCTACATCTGCTTTCGGAAATTTGCCAAATTTTAACAACGATTAAACGACATTTTGTGTTTACCTTTTATGTAGTTTAATGGCTTACCTTGTTTCTGCATCGCTGCTGTGCTCTTTTCAAACCCGAAATTGACCCGCCATTTTGGCGCTTTTATTTATAACTTCCGGTTTGAGTTTGACCTCTGAACTCTTCTAAATGTCAGTGAAAACCAGGGGTGTCAAACTCATTTTAGATGGGGGGCATATGGGGGAAAAATCTACTCCCAAGTGGGCCAGACTGGTAAAATCACGGCACGATAACTTAAAAATAAAGACAACTTCAGGGTGTTTTCTTTGTTTAAAAATAGAACAAGCAGTATATCTGTGTTGGCCCTGTGATGAGGTGGCGACTTGTCCAGGGTGTACCCCGCCTTCCGCCCGAATGCAGCTGAGATAGGCTCCAGCACCCCCGCGATCCCAAAAGGGACAAGCGGTAGAAAATGGATGGATGTTTTGGTTAATAGTATTCTATCTTTAGGGGTATATTTTGGGCCCTATAGCCCGGTTGGTAGAGTGGCCGTGCCAGCAAGTTGAGGGTTCCAGGTTTGATCCCCGCTTCCGCCATCCTAGTCACTGCCGTTGTGTCCTTGAGCAAGACACTTTACCCACCGGCTCCCAGTGCCACCCGCACTGGTTTAAATGTAACTTAGATATTGGGTTTCACTATGTAAAAGCGCTATATAAATATAATTCACACTTCACTTTAGCTCAGTGGCCTTGTGGTTAGAGTGTCCGCCCTGAGACTGGAAGGTCGTGAGTTCAAACCCCGGCCGAGTCATACCAAAGACTCTAAAGATGGGAACCCATTACCTCCCTGCTTGGCACTCAGCATCAAGGGTTGGCATTGGGGGTTAAATCACCAAAAAATGATTCCCGGGCGCGGCCACCGCTGCTGCTCACTGCTCCCCTCACCTCCCAGGGGGTGATCAAGGGGGATGGGTCAAATGCAGAGAATAATTTCGCCACACCTAGTGTGTGTGTGTGACAATCATGGGTACTTTAACTTTAATTTTAATAGTATTCTATCTACAGGGGTATTTTTTGGGCGGTATAGAGTAGCCCTGCCAGCAACTTGAGGGTTCCAGGTTCGATTCCCCGCTCCCACCATCCTAGTCACTGCCGTTGTGTCCTTGGGCAAGACACTTTTCCCCCTAGTGTGTGTGTGTGTGTGTGACAATCATTGGTACTTTAACTTGAACTTTAATAGTGTTCTGTCTATAGGGGTATATTTTGGGCGGTATAGCCCGGTCGGTAGAGTGGCCGTGCCAGCAACTTGAGGGTTCCAGGTTCGATCCCCGCTTCCGCCATCCTAGTCACTGCTGTTGTGTCCTTGGGCAAGACACTTTACCCACCTGCTCCCAGTGCCACCCACACTGGTTTAAATGTAACTTAAATATTGGGTTTCACTATGTAAAAGCGCTTTGAGTCACTAGAGAAAAGCGCTATATAAATATGATTCACACTTCACTTTAACCCAGTGGCCTCGTGGTTAGAGTGCCCGCCCTGAGACTGGAAGGTCGTGAGTTTAAACCCCGGCCGAGTCATACCAAAGACTCTAAAAAATGGACCCATTATCTCCCTGCTTGGCACTCAGCATCAAGGGTTGGAATTTGGGGTTAAATCACCAAATGATTCCCGAGCGTGGCGCACACTGCTGCTCACTGCTCCCCTCACCTTCCAGGGGGTGAACATGGGGATGGGTCAAATTTAGGGGACACATTTCCCCCCACCTATTGTGTGTGTGACGTTCGTTGGAACTTTAACTTGATCTTTGTTTGTGGTTATTTTTACTTTATGAATAAATGATGTAATAATGTTCATCAGTCAACTCATTGGTGTTCATTTTCAATCCATCAAGATAAAAAAATATCAAAATCAAATTACAGGATGTTATTTATGTAGTTTGCTAATTTTCCTCGACTGGTGCACTAACGTGGTTTATTTTTTTTTACATATGTAGCATCATCTACAAAGATAGAAATAATTACTATTGTGACACCTAGTGGACACATTTAGAACAGCTGTTTCTTCCATTCCAAAATTACGGCTCATTTTTATACATCGCAAACTGTTCGCAGGCCTGATCCGGCCCGCGGGCTGTATGTTTGACACCCCTGGTGAAAACCAACAAAATGATAAACTCTAAAGTGCGAGTTAATGTTCAGTCATTGTTTTTGGACTGTTGTGAAAGGTATTTTGGAATTTTGCTAGAGAACATAATAGTTAATAGTTAACATGATTACCCACGGCCCACTTGATTAGGTACCCCTGCAAGCTGGAATACAAATATCAGTGTATGTATTTTTTAACATGTTGACTACTTTGACTTGCACAGCTGCTGAGCCTTGGCCAGAGAGTGCAGCCTTGTACCAGCCTCTGAAGGGTGAGTGTGCACAGTACTCTCAATGCAGGGGATTTGATCATTTATATGATAATAAAGCGCAGTGTATCTTTGTAACGATGGGCACTAAGAGCCATAAAACCAACAATGCCAATCGTGTTCTTTGCGACTGTTGCAGAGGATCAGATTCTGCTGTCAGAGTGTGCCTCTTCTCTTGCTGTGCAGGTAAACTCTTTGTCAATGCTCGTTTTGCACCCCAAACTTATTCCGGCGAGGTGGCCGCGTACAGAAAACTTGAAGGATGCAAGGGCCATTTTGATACATTGTTACATTAAAGATACTAAAACCAGTACAGTGTAGGTCAGGGGTCGGCAACCCGCGGCTCTAGAGCCGCATGCGGCTCTTTAGCGCCGCCCTAGTGGCTCTCTGAAGCTTTTTCAAAAATGTATGAAAAATGGAAAAAGATGAGGGGGAAAAAAAAAGTTTTTGTTTTAATATGGTTTCTGTAGGAGGACAAACATGACACAAACCTCCCTAATTGTTATAAAGCACACTGTTTATATTAAACATGCTTCACTGATTCGAGTATTTGGCGAGCGCCGTTTTGTCCTACTAATTTTGGCGGACCTTGAACTCACCGTAGTGTATAACTTTCTCCGACTTTTTAGGACGTGTTTTATGCCACTTCTTTTTCCGTCTCATTTTGTCCACCAAACCTTTAACGTTGTGCGTGAATACACAAAGGTGAGTTTTGTTGATGTTATTGACTTGTGTGGAGTGCTAATCGCGCATATTTGGTCACTGCATGACTTGCAAGCTAATCGATGCTAACATGCTATTTAGGCTAGCTATATGTACATATTGCATCATTATGCCTCATTTGTAGCTATATTTGAGCTCATTTAGTTTCCTTTAAGTCATCTCAATTCAATGTATATCTCATGACACACTATCTGTATGTAATATCTTCTAATTTGTTGCGGCTCCAGACAGATTTGTTTTTGTATTTTTGCTCCAATATGGCTCTTTCAACATTTTGGGTTGCCGACCCCTGGTGTAGGTCAATAGATGGTAAACTAGCTGAACAAAACAAAGCAAAATAGATTCATTCATGATTATTTTTATGATTTTTAAAATCATTTTATTTACTTTGTTGTAATTTTTTTACAAGTTGTTATAATTGTTTTAATATATACATACACATTTAATTGTCTTGCGTATAAATTGTGCAATAAAGGACAATTCTTAACCTTTTAAACCTAGAGGCCAAACTTATTTTCTACTACGGAAGAGCCCGGGTCCCACTGAAATATTAACACTTAATTAGTAATCTTACGCTTGATTTTAAATTGGGATTTCTTGATTTTCAATAATTATATGCAACCTACTTTTTAGCCAACTTTACAGCTGAACACCTCAGAGTCATAACTAAGGTAGTTGACACATGCTAACACTAATGTTAGCATTCTAGCATACTGACATTAGCGTGCTATTTTTTTAAACTAATTGTGCAGTCAAACACCTCAGAATCTTATAAACTGGTACTTGACACACGCTAATTGTTAGAATGCTAATATTTGCATTTTAGCGTGCTAACTTTTTTAGCCAATTGTGCAGCCAAACACCTCAGTGTCCTATAAACTGATACTTGACACGTGCTAATTGTTAGAATGCTAATGTTTACATTTTAGCGCACTAACATTAGCGTCACATGGTAACTGTTAGCATGCTAATATTAGCATTCTAGCATACTAACATTAGTTTGCTAACTTTTTTAGCCAATTTTGCAGCCCAACACTTCCGAGTCATATAAAAACCAGTACAATATAGGTCAATATATGCTGAATTATCTGAACAAAACAAAGCAAATTGGATTCATTCATGATTATTTTCATGATTTATTCGCTTTCACGTAATTTCTTCTACAATTTTTTTCTACATATACATTTTGAATTGTCTTGCGTATGAAATGTGCCGTAAAACAGCCGTTCCTAACCTTTTTGACCTCGGGGCCCAACTTTTCCACTACAGAGTGGCCCGGGGCCCACTCAAATACTAACACTGAATTAGTAATATGACTATTGTTTTTAATAGTTTTCAATAATTATGTCTAACGAACTCCCAGTTTAAAAATCTTGCCAAAGGATATGAAACCATGTGTTGATCACAAAGATGATTACTCATTTTACACATAAACGTTAGGCTTAGGTCAGGCTGATTAGAAAAATAAGTACTAACCAAAAATAACTGACAAAAAAATACATGTACATATGATTATTTGTGGTAAAATAAAAAAAAAAGTGTGAATAAATGAAGCAATACAGACAAAAATACAGCTTCATCACTTTGGTCATATTTTTTGCTCTTAAGAAACTTTTTTATGACTTTAGTTCCAGACTTCTTCTGTTTGTTTGATACTGTCATTACTGACACAAGTGGTGGAATAGGGTATTGCAACCTAGTACTTCTGCAGCCCGTACAGACCACAGCTGAGAAACCTTTTGTCGACAATGGCCCTATGGTTAAGAAAATCTCAACTCTAAAATAAACGTGACTTGCAGAAATTAACCCCAATGAGATATGACATTGTTTTGTATTACTATTCTTTAATATTCTTAATATTATACCAGCAAGTACATTTTTTGAAGGCTTTAGCACAGTGGTCCCCAACCACCGGGCCGCGGACCGAATGGTACCGGGCCGCACAAGAAATTAAAAAAAAATAAATAAAATAAAAAATAAAAAACTTTTTTTTTTTTTTTTTTCCTTTTATCAAATCAACATAAAAAACACAATATATAGATTTTATATCAATGTAGATCAATACAGTCTGCAGAGATACATTCCGTAAGCACACATGATTGTATTTCTTTATGAAAAAAAAAATAATAATAACCCCCCCCCCTACCCCCCCGGCCCGTGGGACAAATTTTCAAGCGTTGACCGGTTCGCAGCTACAAAAAGGTTGGGGACCACTGCTTTAGCACACCTAAAAACTTACCATATCTTGCAACAAATTTGGTGACAACACCCATGGGAATCATCATGTACAGTTTTCAGGTCCGATTCCATTTTTTTTTTTTTTTACTTATAGTCCAGGACGTATTTGTTTTGTCTTTAGAAAAAAAACAAGCTGCGGACCGCAAATGACCCCCTGGGTCGCACTTTGGACACCCTTGCGTTATAGTCTGCAGGTGTACCTAATGAAGTGTCAGTTGACCGTTGCAACAAAGACTAATGGCGCTTGTTTTATGTCCCGTGCAAGGCCTACCTGAGGATGTGCGGCCTGCCCGTGCAGGTGGTTTGCAAATCCAACGCCGAGTACATGTCCCCCTCTGGTGAGTCCGCTGGCAAACACACAGCGTTGTCTCTCTTGCCTTCTGCACCATGAACCCTTTCCTTGTTCCCCTTCCAGGGAAGATTCCCTTCATCCACGTGGGAAACCAGGTGGTGTCCGAGCTGGGTCCGATAGTGCAGTTTACTAAAGCCAAGGTGGGTCACACTGCAATCCTCTTTTTATTGGAAACAATCTGTTCCAAAGTCAAGCTGTGGCTATGGCACAAGCGTACAATTGTGACGACTGTTCACATTTGATGCGATACAGTATAGGTCAATCAATATATGCTAAACTATCAGAACACAACATCCATGCTGTATCTTAGCTTTGTGTTATCGGCGACAAAGCATATTTGATGTAATTTTGCCCTAAGTCAATGAATCAATCAATGAATCAATCAATGTTTATTTATATAGCCCTAAATCACAAGTGTCTCAAAGGGCTGCACAAGCCACAACAACATCTTCGGTTCAGAGCTCACAAAAGGGCAAGGAAAAACTCACAACCCAGTGGGACGTCAATGTGAATGACTATGAGAAACCTTGGAGAGGACCGCAGATGTGGGTGAACCCCCCCCCCCCCCCCCCTCTAGGGGAGACCGAATGCAATGGACGTCGAGTGGGTCTCGCATAACATTGTGAAAGTCCAGTCCATAGTGGATCTAACATAATAGTGAGAGTCCAGTCCATAGTGGATCTAACATAATAGTGAGAGTCCAGTCCATAGTGGGGCCAGCAGGAGACCATCCCGAGCGGAGACGGGTCAGCAGCGCAGAGATGTCCCCAACCGATGCACAGGCGAGCGGTCCACCCCGGGTCCCGACTCTGGACAGCCAGCACTTCATCCATGGCCACCGGACCTGTGCCCCCCCCTCCAAAAGGGAGAGGGGGGCAGAAGAGAAGAGAAAAGGCAGATCAACTGGTCTAAAAAAGGGGGTCTATTTAAAGGCTAGAGTATACAAAAGAGTTTTAAGATGGGACTTAAATGCTTCTACTGAGGTAGCATCTCTTAACTGTTACCGGGAAGGCATTCCAGAGTACCCGCAGACTTTTTTTGGGCTCTGAGAATCACTAATAAGCCGGAGTTCTTTGAACGCAGATTTCTTGCCGGGACATATGGTACATATATGTATATGTATATAAATATATATATGGTACAAAGTCAAGCCTTTTCAAGCATAAACATGGCTAAATGAACTAAAAATACCAAAACTACAGTAGTATTGCTCACTAGACGAGACCAGAACAATCAAAACAATTACAGGCAATTTTTTTCCAGCTAATTTTGCAGCCGAACAACTCAGACACATGTAACTTGTTATTTGACACATGCTAACTGGTAGCATGCTAACTTTTTTTTAGCCAATCTTACACCCAGGTACCGAAACATGGCACCGTTGAATTTTACGTGAATCGGTATCTGGTAGGACTAGCAGGCTTGAATCGGTCACAAAAAAAGTACCCATCTCTAATTGTGACACCATTAACTGTCACACAAGTGTAAAAAGAAGCTAACCGCTTTTAGCGTGACACTAAACATTTTTCAACAGTTTATTCCAGAAGCTGACCTTTGACCTCTGTGTTTTTATTGCTCTTTAGGGTCATTCTCTGAGCGACGGCTTAGATGACATTCAGAGGGCTGAAATGAAAGCGTACATGGAGTTGGTCAACAACATGCTGCTGACTGCTGAGGTACGCACACACACACACTGAAGGCATCAAAACTATGAATGAACACATGTGGAGTTATGTACTTAACAAACAAAGGTGAAATAACTGAAAACATGTTTTATATTCTAGTTTCTTCATAATAGCCACCCTTTGCTCAGATTACTGCTTTGCACACTCTTGTCTAGTTTAGTCTTTATTTGAAGGGACAATGCACAGAAACATTAAGCTCAAAGACAGATATGTTCTGTACCAGATTATAGCTAAATAGCTAATTTCCATCTGCAGTCCTTGGCTACCTAAATTAAAGGGATACAAAAATCATGCAAAAAAATTATGACAATAAAATCATACATGTAAACAAATTAAGAAAAGTCATAAAATGCCCTTTCATGGACACATACTTAATATACAATACAACCACACCTCATTTACATCATCACACAAAGACAATACATGCTCTTGTTCACATCTGTCATCATTTGTAAAAACAACCATGATTTTAACAGACACACCTCACAATTTACAACAAAAATGCTCTCATGGATAAATATAATACACATTAAGTTGATGTGTCAAACATAGTGGCCACCTTAGTGACCGTGTGAGCAGCTTTGATTGCTCCAAAGCCACTTTTTAACTTCAATTGTGAATGAAGAGTAATCTGTTAGACTTTTCAAGTTTGTTGTGAGGTCGTTACATTCTTTTATCGCTTTATATGAAAAGGCGGATTGTGCAAAAGATGTTTTACATCTGGGTACGCTACACTGCTCCCTGGTGGAGGCTCGTGTGTTTCGTGTGGCATTCTCTTGATGAGCTTCAAGAGGTAGTCACCTGAAATGGTTTTCACTTCACAGGTGTGCTTGTAAGCTCATGGAGAGAAGCAGTAATCAGAGCAAAGGGTGGCTATTTCAAAGAAACTAGAATATACAACATGTTTTCAGTTATTTCACCTTTTTTGTTAAGTACATAACTCCACATGTGTTCATTCATAGATTTGATACCTTCAGTGACAATCTACAATGCAAATAGTCATGGAAATAAAGAAAACGCATTGAATGAGAAGGTGTGTCCAAACCTTTGGCCTCTACTGTATGTATAGTATAGTATATATTGTATCTAAATATATATTTATATATGCATATGTATATATATGTGTATGTATATATATGTATGTATATATACAGTATGTACTGTATATAAAGACAAATCGTGTGTGTCTTCTCCAGCTGTACGTCCAGTGGTGCGACGACGCCACCGCCGCCGAGGTGAGTCCCAGCTCTTTGGCGGTGACGCCGGCGCCCTCTCACGTTCCATTGCGCCGCAGATCACCCGGCCCAGGTACAGCAGCCCGTACTCGTGGCCCCTCAGCACCATCCTCTCCTACCAGAAGCAGTGGGAGGTCCGCAGGAAGATGAACGCCATCGGCTGGGGGGGGAAGAGCCTGGCGCAGGTGAGCAACGGCCCGAGCCGAGCTTACTGTGGCACCTGTGCAGTTAGCGCCAAAGCGTCTCTTGTTCGTGTTTCAGGTGTACGAGGACGTGAGCCAGTGTTGCCAAGCTCTCTCTCAGCGGCTCGGAACGCAACACTTCTTCTTCAATAAACAGTATGTAAGCCCCGCCCACTACATTTTAGGGGGAAAAAATTCATATATTAGTCGCACTGGACTATAAGCCACAGATATATATGTATATCCATCCATCCATCCATTTTCTACCGCTTGTCCCGTTCGGGGTCGCGGGGGGTGCCTATCTCAGCTGCATTCGGGCGGAAGGCGGGGTACACCCTGGACAAATCGCCACCTATTAAGAAATATTTATTCACATACCATATTTTTCGGACTATAAGTCGCAGTTTTTTTTATAGTTTGGCCTGGGGTGCGACTTATACTCAGGAGCGACTTATGTGTGAAAATATTAACACAATACCGTAAAATATCAAATAATATTATTTAGCTCATTGACGTAAGAGACTAGACGTATCTAGATTTCATGGGATTTAGCAATTAGGAGTGACAGATTGTTTGGTAAACGTATAGCATGTTCTATATGTTATAGTTATTTGAATGACTCTTACCATAATATGTTACGTTAACATACCAGGCACATTCTCAGTTGGTTATTTATGCGTCATATAACGTACACTTATTCAGCCTGTTGTTCACTATTCTTTATTTATTTTTTGAATTGCCTTTCAAATGTCTATTCTTGGTGTTGGGTTTTATCAAATACATTTCCCCAAAAAATGCGACTTATACTCCAGTGCGACTTACTGTATATATGTTTATTTCCTTCTTTATTATGCATTTTCGGCCGGTGCGACTTATACTCCGGAGCGACTCATACTCCGAAAAATACGGTACCTTAATTGTTTCCAAATGGTGGCAGTAAAACGGCTGATCAAACAAAACAAAAGTAATCGTCATGGACCAACGAGCTGCGCAAGCTAGCTCTCCAATCAGCTAAACAGACTCAATAACTCTACGGTGACCTTTTGGTGAATTTACTGAGGAATTTGTGAAACGTAAACAATACCAAAAGAATGCCATTGTAAGTTAATAATAATAACACAGACACTCGTAAATGTGTTAGCATATTAGCTAATGCTAACAATGCTAGCTTGATTACGTTACGATAGCACGTACAAATATGCATGAAAACACTCCTACAGACATCACACGTGAGACGGTTTATGAAGTGAAAATTGTTTTGGTTATATTGTAAAACTTAACGTTGCTTGGAGGGATGAATGAAGAATCCTTTTGAGTAGAAACGCTATTAACAGCACTTGTACTTCTGTTTCAAAGTTCTGAACCAGGGGTGTCCAAACGTCTTGACTGGGGGGCCGCATTGGCCTTAAAAAATTTGGCCCGGGGCCGAAAGCCGACTGCATGCAAATTAACTATATGCATGATTACATATATATATATACAGGTAAAAGCCAGTAAATTAGAATATTTTGAAAAACTTGATTTATTTCAGTAATTGCATTCAAAAGGTGTAACTTGTACATTATATTTATTCATTGCACACAGACTGATGCATTCAAATGTTTATTTCATTTAATTTTGATGATTTGAAGTGGCAACAAATGAAAATCCAAAATTCCGTGTGTCACAAAATTAGAATATTACTTAAGGCTAATACAAAAAAGGGATTTTTAGAAATGTTGGCCAACTGAAAAGTATGAAAATGAAAAATATGAGCATGTACAATACTCAATACTTGGTTGGAGCTCCTTTTGCCTCAATTACTGCGTTAATGCGGCGTGGCATGGAGTCCATGAGTTTCTGGCACTGCTCAGGTGTTATGAGAGCCCAGGTTGCTCTGATAGTGGCCTTCAACTCTTCTGCGTTTTTGGGTCTGGCATTCTGCATCTTCCTTTTCACAATACCCCACAGATTTTCTATGGGGCTAAGGTCAGGGGAGTTGGCGGGCCAATTTAGAACAGAAATACCATGGTCCGTAAACCAGGCACGGGTAGATTTTGCGCTGTGTGCAGGCGCCAAGTCCTGTTGGAACTTGAAATCTCCATCTCCATAGAGCAGGTCAGCAGCAGGAAGCATGAAGTGCTCTAAAACTTGCTGGTAGACGGCTGCGTTGACCCTGGATCTCAGGAAACAGAGTGGACCGACACCAGCAGATGACATGGCACCCCAAACCATCACTGATGGTGGAAACTTTACACTAGACTTCAGGCAACGTGGATCCTGTGCCTCTCCTGTCTTCCTCCAGACTCTGGGACCTCCATTTCCAAAGGAAATGCAAAATTTGCTTTCGTCAGAAAACATGACTTTGGACCACTCAGCAGCAGTCCAGCTCTTTTTTCCAGGGTCAACGCAGCCGTCTACCAGCAAGTTTTAGAGCACTTCATGCTTCCTGCTGCTGACCTGCTCTATGGAGATGGAGATTTCAAGTTCCAACAGGACTTGGCGCCTGCACACAGCGCAAAATCTACCCGTGCCTGGTTTACGGACCATGGTATTTCTGTTCTAATTTGGCCCGCCAACTCCCCTGACCTTAGCCCCATAGAAAATCTGTGGGGTATTGTGAAAAGGAAGATGCAGAATGCCAGACCCAAAAACGCAGAAGAGTTGAAGGCCACTATCAGAGCAACCTGGGCTCTCATAACACCTGAGCAGTGCCAGAAACTCATGGACTCCATGCCACGCCGCATTAACGCAGTAATTGAGGCAAAAGGAGCTCCAACCAAGTATTGAGTATTGTACATGCTCATATTTTTCATTTTCATACTTTTCAGTTGGCCAACATTTCTAAAAATCCCTTTTTTGTATTAGCCTTAAGTAATATTCTAATTTTGTGACACACGGAATTTTGGATTTTCATTTGTTGCCACTTCAAATCATCAAAATTAAATGAAATAAACATTTGAATGCATCAGTCTGTGTGCAATGAATAAATATAATGTACAAGTTACACCTTTTGAATGCAATTACCGAAATAAATCAAGTTTTTCAAAATATTCTAATTTACTGGCTTTTACCTGTATATATATATATATATATATATATATATATATATATATATATATATATATATATATATATATAGATATATATATATGAGCAGATATTATTATAATATAATGGATGTATAATTAATGATTATTATAATTGGTTAGTAAAAGTATGTGAAAGTTCAACTCCTGCCTTGTTTACTTCCGTGACGACCTCCTTAAAGTTTTTTAATCAATCAGAAATATCAAGCAGCTAAAATGCGCCACACATGGATAAGTGTAGAGAGAGTGTTTAGCATTTTTTCCATCATCCCATGTGACGGATTTAGGTGGGTGTAATTTAGATTAGTTTTTCTCTTATTGGACATTTCTCTACAATATCCAGAAAGTTAAATGAGCAGTTTGTGTTATGTGTGACTATGATCGTTGAATTTTTACGCCGGTTGAATTATTTTTTCCCACCGCACCATGACTAGGGAATGTTGTTTGGATTGGGTCATATAGGTAAATGCTGTGTAAGACGTACAGTAAATAGTCACTGACTTGAGTTCTTTCCAGATGGCGACTAGAGATGTCCGATAATATCAGACTGCCGATATTATCGGCCGACAAATACTTTAAAATGTGATATCAGAAATTTTCGGTATCGGTTTCAAAAAGTAAAATTTATGACTTTTTAAAACGCTGCTGTGTACACGGACGTAGGGAGAAGTACAGAGCGCCAATAAACCTTAAAGGCACTGCCTTTGCGTGCCGGCCCAATCGCATAATATCTACAGCTTTTCACACACACAGGTGAATGCAACGCATACTTGGTCAACAGCCATACAGGTCACACGAAGGGTGGCCGTATAAACAACTTTAACACTGTTACAAATATGCGCCACACTGTGAATCCACACCAAACAAGAATGACAAACACATTTCGGGTGAACATCCGCACCGTAACACAACAGAACAAATACCCAGAACCCCTTGCAGCACTAACTCTTCCGGGACGCTACAATATACACCCCCCGCTACCACCCAAAACCCTGCACCCCCCAACCCCGCCCACCTCAACCTCCTCATGCTCTCTCAGGGAGAGCATGTCCCAAATTCCAAGCTGCTGTTTTGAGGCATGTTAAAAAAAATAATGCACGTGTTTTTCCTTAACTTAAAGTTAAAAAAGTTAAAGTACCAATGATTGTCACACACACACTAGGTGTGGTGAAATTTGTCCTCTGCATTTGACCCATCCCCTTGATCACCCCCTGGGAGGTGAGGGGAGCAGTGGGCAGCAGCGTAGCCGCGCCCGGGAATCATTGAGTTGATTTATTTTGGAAAACCTTGTTACATTGTTTAATGCATCCAGCGGGGCATCACACCAAAATTAGGCATAATAATTTGTTAATTCCACGACTGTATATATCGGTATCGGTTGATATCGGAATCGGTAATTAAGAGTTGGACAATATCGGAATATCAGATATTGGAAAAAAAGCCATTATCGGACATCTCTAATGGCGACCAAATGTCACCTATCAGTCCGCTGCCTGTATGTATACGATAAGAACCATTTAACCATTTGCGT
>NC_084739.1:72914677-72922177 GCF_033978785.1 Entelurus aequoreus
AATCCCGAAAGTGAAATTGGTTTACTTTTAATTTTTTTTAGATGATATCTTTTATTTTAATTTATATATTTTTTGCATTTAATTTAATTTAATTTAATTTAATTTAATTTAATTTAATTTAATTTAATTTAATTTAATTTAATTTTATTTTATTTTATTTTATTTTATTTAGAATTTTAAATGTAAAATAAAAAATGTTACATTTAAAATTTAAATTTTACAGAGCCCCTAAAGGGACATGGGGGACATTTTTTTTTGGGGGGGGGGGGGGGGGATTGTTTTATTTTTTATTTTTTTATATATGTATCTCGTGCGCACGAGAAACAATCTCGTGGGCACGCAAAAGTTTATTGTGCGCACGAGATACATATCTAAAAACAAAATCCCCCATGTCCCTTTAGGGGCTCCGTAAAATTAAATTTTTTTTAAATTTAAATTTTTTTAAAATTTAAATTATTTATTTATTATTTATTTATTATTTATTTATTATCTATTTATTATTTATTTTTATTTTTCGCATCGATTGATATCAAGTAACCACAGTGCTAGTATCGCCAATGCCGATACCAGTGTCAAAAACGATGCAAAGTGAAATTAATATATGAAAACTGATTTTTGTTAAAAAAACAGAAAAAACAACAACAAATAATTAGTATTTTCTGTCAATTATTTAGTGGTTTAGGCTTTAAACGGTTAATAATATAATCCTTTTTTTATTTTTTTATTGGAACATTTAAAAATGGACTGATTGTCATAACTTCTGTTCAGCTGTTATATCTTCATACATTTTTACATTTCAATTTCTTTGTTGGCATTGAATATTGCAACATTACTTAGAGGTATTTTGGCTGAGTCCGCTCTCAGTGCTGCTGAAGTGACGGCCAAGTGTCAGTGTCATGGATGTAACGATATACACATTTTATGTTTTATTTTTTTTTTACCAAAATAGCAGCAATATTATAATCACAATATTGTTGAATGTGCTCAAAAAGTACTTAAGGTGAAAATACTTGGAATATTTTTAATAATAAAAATAAATACTGTTAAAAACCCCACTATTTTTTGCATGTTTTGTATTTCCTATGCTTCACTGAAGTTTTGTATAGTCTTAGTATTTTATATGTTTAAGCTTTTATTGTTTTAAATATTGCTTTGCACTTCAGCACTTGAACATTTTATTGAAATAAAATATATTTGTATTTATTATTTCTGGTGGGGTTTTTACTCTTTTCAGCGGTCTTTAGGTCTACAAAGGGAATTGTTTAATTTTTTTAAATTTTTATTTATTTATGAATATATTTAAAACATTTTTTTGGGGAAATGTTATTTTAATATTTGTGTTTATTTTCACATCGTTTTTCTCCGAGGGATCATTCTGTGCGATGACAGCACAGCTTGTATGATCAATGTGCACAATTGACTAATTTATATAAGTTTAGACTGGGGTATGTCCTTTCTTAATGGGGAAAGACGTTGATGTCTCTTGTTTTCATGTTAGCATGCACGCTAGCGGCAGTCATTTCGTGAGCTTGTTAAAGTGTAGGTACCAGTCATGGTTTTTCCATTGCTGTAATTTAAAAGGGTAATATTAACCGTCGTTTTTTGTTTTTTTTACTGTGGTTATTGTTAATATTGTTAATGGTTACATCCTGTTAGAGCCGTGACAACACAGCTAACGTATTTTGACACTGTTGGATTTGACGTGAATATGTGCACTATATACAAACTTTATAGATACTAAACTTATTAATTTTTATTTGGTTTTATTTATATATATTTTTTAATTCAATTTTTAAATTTTATTTAATTTTTTGAAATTTATTTTGGCATTTTCAGAATTTCACTGTAGAAATAACTGTTTGTTTTTTTACACAGAAATACTGTAAATGTTTCCATAAAATTGTATATTTTAAAAATCCACTTTTTCGCACTGTTGTTTTTGACTTCCGAGGCAGGAAAAAAAATTAATGTTTTGAAGTCCAAATTGTGGCGCAATTCAACCTGGTCAGCGCTTTAAGGACCAGCGCCACTCGCAGGTCACTTTGTGAAGTGCAAATGTTTGCATTGGAGGCAGTCAGTCATCTCCAAAAAAACTAAGAGGAACATCTTCATCTTTCATCTGCATAAAAGTGTGTGCGTGTGTGTGTCTGTGTGTGTGTGTCTGTGTGTGTGTGTGTGTGTGTGTGTGTTCACCAAGAGCACCAAAAAGTGTTTTTTTTTTTAATGTGCAGAGGCGATGTAGATTTGAGTGGAATAAAGAGATTAGCTGTGTGTTGATAATCCTCTCTCTCTCTCACACACACACACACACACACACACACACACACACACACACACACACACACACACACACACACACACACACACACACACACACACACACACACACACACACACACACACACACACACACACACACACACACACACACACGACTCGTCAATCACGCGTCGGCTTCTTGTGCAGCTTCTTTCTCCCCAGTTTATGCTGATAAACTCTCCTTTCTGCAGCAAACATCTCACCAATGCGTGTGATTCGCTCACACTTGACAAGCTTTAACATGTAGAGGTTTTTTTTTGTTGCCACTTGGCTCTGAGCTAGTGTGTGTGCGTGTGTGTGTGTGTGTGTGTGTGTGTCCATCCGCTCAAAACAGACTCCAGCTTCCCCACGAAGGCCAGAAAGAAGGACATCCTGACAATAGCAACGTTAGCATGGCTGCAAAATGAGCTTGACCCGCAATGAAAGGATGGAAACTCCTGCCAGAAATGCGCTGGTAACTTGAGACATGTAGCAGACAAAAGGGATGAGCAGGTGACCGTGAAAAAACAACAGTACGACACATTTTTCACCACGGGTGTTTTGTGATTCAACGTGGGTGTTTTTGTGATTTAACATCGTTGTTCTGTGATTCAACATGGGTGCTTCTGCGATTAAACGGGGATGTTTCTGCGATTCAACATAGGTGTTTTGTGATTTAACATGGGTGTTTCTGCGATTTAACACGGGTATTTGTGTTATTTACCCGGGGTGTTTTGTGATTTAACATGGGTGTTTCTGTGATTTAACTTGGGTGGTTCTGCGATTTAACATGGAGGTTTTGTGATTCAACATCGTTGTTCTGTGATTCAACATAGGTGTTTTGTGATTTAACATGGGTGTTTTTGTGATTCAACATGGGTGTTCTTGTGATTTAACGTGGATGTTTTTGTGATTCAACATGGGTGTTCTTGTGATTTAACGTGGATGTTTTTGTGATTCAACATGGGTGTTTTTGTGATTTAACATCGTTGGTCTGTGATTCGACATGGGTGTTTTGTGATTTAACATGGGTGTTTTGTGATTTAACATGGGTGTTTTTGTAATTCAACATGGGTGTTTTTGTGATTCAACATGGGTGTTCTTGTGATTCGACATGGGTGTTTTTGTGATTCAACGTGGATGTTTTTGTGATTTAACATCGTTGTTCTGTGATTCAACATGGGTGTTTTGTGATTTAACAGGGGTGTTTTGTGATTTAACAGGGGTGTTTTGTGATTTAACATGGGTGTTTCTGTGATTTAACTTGGGTGGTTCTGCGATTTAACATGGAGGTTTTGTGATTTAACATCGTTGTTCTGTGATTCAACATAGGTGTTTTGTGATTCAACATGGGTGTTTTTGTGATTCAACATGGGTGTTTTTGTGATTCAACATGGGTGTTCTTGTGATTCAACGTGGATATTTTTGTGATTCAACGTGGGTGTTTTTGTGATTTAACATCGTTGGTCTGTGATTCAACATGGGTGTTTTGGGATTTAACATGGGTGTTTTGTGATTTAACATGGGTGTTTTTGTAATTCAACATGGGTGTTTTTGTGATTCAACATGGGTGTTCTTGTGATTCGACATGGGTGTTTTTGTGATTCAACGTGGATGTTTTTGTGATTTAACATGGGTGTTTTTGTGATTTAACATCGTTGTTCTGTGATTCAACATGGGTGTTTTGTGATTTAACAGGGGTGTTTTGTGATTTAACAGTGGTGTTTTGTGATTTAACATGGGTGTTTCTGTGATTTAACTTGGGTGGTTCTGCGATTTAACATGGAGGTTTTGTGATTTAACATCGTTGTTCTGTGATTCAACATAGGTGTTTTGTGATTTAACATGGGTGTTTTTGTGATGCAACATGGGTGTTTTTGTGATTCAACATGGGTGTTCTTGTGATTCAACGTGGATTTTTTTGTGATTCAACATGGGTGTTTTTGTGATTTAACATCGTTGGTCTGTGATTCAACATGGATGTTTTGTGATTTAACATGGGTGTTTTGTGATTTAACATGGGTGTTTTTGTAATTCAACATGGGTGTTTTTGTGATTCAACATGGGTGTTCTTGTGATTCGACATGGGTGTTTTTGTGATTCAACATGGATGTTTTTGTGATTTAACATGGGTGTTTTTGTGATTTAACATCGTTGTTCTGTGATTTAACATGGGTGTTTTTGTGATTTAACATCGTTGTTCTGTGATTTAACATGGGTGTTTTTGTGATTTAACATGTGTGTTTTGTGATTTAACATTGTTGTTCTGTGATTCAACATGGGTGTTTTGTGATTCAACATGGGTGTTTTTGTGATTCAACATGGGTGTTTTTGTGATTCAACATGGTTGTTTTGTGATTTAACCTGGGTGTTTTGTGATTCAACATTGTTGTTTTGTGATTCAACATGGGTGTTTCTGTGATTTAACAGGGGTGTTTTTGTTATTTAACATGGGTGTTTTGTGATTTAACATGGAGGTTTTGTGATTTAACATGGGTGTTTTGTGATTCAACAGGGGTGTTTTTGTGATTTAATATGGGTGTTTTTGTGATTCAACATGGGTGTTTTTGTGATTCAACATGGGTGTTTCTGTGATTCAACATGGGTGTTTTGTGATTCAACATGGAGGTTTTGTGATTTAACATAGGTGTTTTTGTGATTCAACATGGGTGTTTTGTGATTTAACATGGGTGTTTTGTGATTTAACATGGGTGTTTTGTGATTTAACACGGGTGTTTTGTGATTCAACAGGGGTGTTTTGGGATTTTACATGGTGTTTTGTGAATTAACATGGGTGTTTCTGCGATTTAACATGGGTGTTTTGTGATTTAACACGGGTGTTTTGTGATTCAACAGGGGTGTTTTGTGATTTAACATGGGTGTTTCTGCGATTTAACATGGGTGTTTTGTGATTCAACACAGGTGTTTTGTGATTTAACACAGGTGTTTTGTGATTCAACATGGGTGTTTTGTGATTAAACACGGGTGTTTTGTGATTCAACACGGGTGTTTTGTGATTCAACACGGGTGTTTTGTGATTCAACATGGGTGTTTTGTGATTTAACACGGGTGTTTTGTGATTCAACATGGGTGTTTTGTGATTCAACATGGGTGTTTTGTGATTAAACACGGGTGTTTTGTGATTCAACATGGGTGTTTTGTGATTCAACAGGGTGTTTTGTGATTTAACATGGGTGTTTTTGTGATTTAACATGGGTGTTTTGTGATTTAACATGGGTGTTTCTGTGATTTAAAATGGGTGTTTTGTCATTTACTAAGGATGTTCTCTTCCCCTGGGGGTCTTGTGAATTACCACGGGTGTTTTTGTAAACGACAACGGGTGTTTTTGCGATTCATCACGTGTGTTTTTGTGTTTTACCACGGGAACTTTGTGATCTACCACGGATGTATTTTGATGATTTACCATGGGGCTTGGGTGATTTACCACGACTGTTTTGCGATTTACCACGGGTGTTTTTTGATGATTTACCCTTGGTATTTTGTGATCCACTACGGATGTTTTGTGATTTACCACGGGAACTTTGTGATTTACCACGGGAACTTTGTGATTTACCACCGGTGTTTTGTGACGATTACCACGACTGTTTTGTGATTTACCACGGGTGTTTTTTGATGATTCACCATTGGTTTTTTGTGATGCACTAGGGATGTTTTGTGATTCACCACGGATCATTTGTGATTCACCAATGTTGTTTTGTCACTTACCACGGGTGTGTAAACAGTTAACATTCATACCTGAATTGCATGCACATTTCAGTTCAAAAGACCTGATTCGGTTCTTAGGATTTCTTATTTATTGAGGGTTTTCTTCTCGTTTTGCCGCCGCCGTGACTTTTTTAGGATTTAGAGCAGGGGTCACCAACGCGGTGCCCGCGGGCACCAGGTAGCCCGTAAGGACCAGATGAGTAGCCCGCTGGCCTGTTCTAAAAATAGCTCAAATAGCAGCACTTACCAGTGAGCTGCATCTATTTTTTAAATTGTATTTATTTACTAGCAAGCTGGTCTCGCTTTGCCCGACATTTTTAATTCTAAGAGAGACAAAACTCAAATAGAATTTGAAAATCCAAGAAATTATTTTAAAGACTTGGTCTTCACTTGTTTAAATAAATTCATAATTTTTTTTACTTTGCTTCTTATAACTTTCAGAAAGACAATTTTAGAGAAAAAATACAACCTTAAAAATGATTTTAGGATTTTTAAACACATATACCTTTTTACCTTTTAAATTCCTTCCTCTTCTTTCCTGACAATTTAAATCAATGTTCAAGTACATTTATTTTTTTTATTGTAAAAAATAATAAATACATTTTAATTGAATTCTTAATTTTAGCTTCTGATTTTTCGACGAAAAATATATTTGTGAAATATTTCTTCAAACTTATTATGATTAAAATTCAAAAAAATTATTCTGGCAAATCTAGAAAATCTGTAGAATCAAATTTAAAACTTATTTCAAAGTCTTTTGAATTTCTTTTAAAATTTTTGTTCTGGAAAATCTAGAAGAAATAATGATTTGTCTTTGTTAGAAATATAGCTTGGTCCAATTTGTTATATATTCTAACAAAGTGTAGATTGGATTTTAACCTATTTAAAATATGTCATCAAAATCCTAAAATTAATCTTAATCAGGAAAAATTACTAATGATGTTCCATAAATTCTTTTTAAAATTTTTTTTCCAAAAGATTCGAATTAGCTAGTTTTTCTCTTCTTTTTTTCGGTTGAATTTTGAATTTTAAAGAGTCAAAATTGAAGATAAACTATGTTTCAAAATTTAATTGTCATTTTTTTTGTGCTTTGTCCTCTTTTAAACCGTTCAATTAAGTGTAAATATCATTAATTATTAATAATAACACAGAGTTAAAGGTAAATTGAGCAAATTGGCTATTTCTGGCAATTTATTGAAGTGTGTCTCAAACTGGTAGCCCTTCGCATTAATCAGTACCCAAGAAGTAGCTCTTGGTTTCAAAAAGGTTGGTGACCCCTGATTTAGAGCGAACTATCAGACTTGTGTCACTTGAACCAGCGTTAAAGAGGAGCCAGTTCTGGTCCGCTTCCGGTCTTTGATGGGGCCTCCCTGAATCTGGACCACTTTCCAAGGCACAGATGAAGTAAACTACTCAGTTTTTTTTGTTTTCTGTATCTGCTCTCAAACTTGAAGCCTTCTGGTCGCCAAAGTCGGG
>NC_084739.1:72927177-72929677 GCF_033978785.1 Entelurus aequoreus
TATATATATATATATATATATATATCTATATATATATATATAGATATATATATATAGATATATATATATATATATATATATATATATATATATAGATATATATATAGATATATATATATATATAGATATATATAGATATATATATATATATATATTAGGTGTGTGGGAAAAAATCGATTCGAATTCAAATCGTGATTCTCACGTTGTACGATTCTTTTTCAAAAATCGATAATTTTATTATTTTTTATTATTTTTATTTTTATTAATCAATCCAACAAAACAATACACAGCAATACCATAACAATGCAATCCAATTCCAAAACCAAACCCGACCCAGCAACACTCAGAACTGCAATAAACAGAGCAATTGAGAGGAGACACAAACACGACACAGAACAATCCAAAAGTAGTGAAACAAAAATGAATATTATCAACAACAGTATCAATATTAGTTACAATTTCAACATAGCAGTGATTAAAAATCCCTCATTGACATTATCATTAGACATTTATATTAAAAAAAATAAAAATAAAGAATTAAAATAAATTAATAGTGGCTTACACTTGCAAGCTTCACAACACACTGTGTCCAATATTTTCACAAAGATAAAATAAGTCATATTTTTGGTTCATTTAATAGTTAAAACAAATTTACATTATTGCAATCAGTTTATAAAACATTGTTCTTTACAATTATAAAAGCTTTTTACAAACATCTACTACTCCGCTTGCATGTCAGCAGACTGGGGTAGATCCTGCTGAATCTATGTATTGAATGAATAGAGAATTGTTTTGAATCGGAAAAATATCGTTTTTGAATCGAGAGTCGTGTTGAATCGAAAAAATTGATTTATAATCGGATCTTGACCCCAAGAATCGATATTGAATCGAATCATGGGACACCCAAAGATTTGCAGCCCTAATATATATATATATGAACGTATTTTGAAAAATAGGATCAAATATATATGTATATATACATACATACAGTACATACATATACATATATATACACATACATATATACATACATACACACATACATATATACATACATATATACACATATATACATATATACATACATACATACATACATATATACGTATATACATACATATATACACATATACGTATATACATACATATATACATATATACGTATATACATACATATATACACATATATATGTATATACATACATACATACATACATATATACATACATACACACATACATATATACATACACATATACACATATATACATACATACATACATATATACGTATATACATACATATAGGGATGATGTTTGATAAGAAATTATCGAGTTCGTGTCTATTATCGAATCCTCTTATCGAACCGATTCCGTATCGATTCTCTTATCGAGTCCAGATAGGTTGTTGTATATGGAAAAAAACACACAATATTTGGTTTAACAAAAGCTCACTTTTATTATATAAGAAAACAATTTAATCTAATAAATAAATAAATATTGACTGTTACCCCCCTAAAAAAAAAAAAAAAAATAAATAAATATTGACTGTTGTTACCCAAAGTATATTAAGTGGGATTTTTCAGAAAAACAAATATATACAGTACCACAAAAACAAGCTGTCTCACTATAGGTGTATAAATAATAATATAGTGTTAAATAAAATCAGTCCCTTGGGCACAAAACTGGAAATAATACAGCTCTCCAAAAAGTGCACTTCTGCTGCTATTTGACATAACTGTTTGTTATGATGCTTTGACATTTTTGCACTTTAAAGAAAGAAAGAAAATTCTATGAAGAGAAAAGTTGTTTGCAAATGTGGTTACAATGCTAAAAAAATGAAAAGTTAAAGCTAAAAAAAGAAATACACTTTTTTGAGTTAACATTATTTCTTTATAGGGGGAAAGATGTTATGAGCTAGGTAATATAACAACTACACTACCCATCATGCAACGGGAGTGACGAGCATGCGCGGTAGCCCCGAAAAGTGTTGTTGCATGTCGTCACCCGTGAAAGTAAACGTCAAGAACTCAGCCAACACGCCTCGTCTGCATTATTTATAATTAGACAGACAACACATATACAGTGTGAAAAACAAAAGTTAAAAAAGGGAGATGTGTTGTATATATATATGTATGTGCTGCGGTTGTTTTAAGAACGTTGCGCCAGCTGCCGTAAAGGAGGTGCGTTGCTAGCCTGGTTGCTATGTTTCCGGTGGGTCGTAAAAGTGTTCATGTGTTTGTACCCTGCTCAAATCTCTCAGTAAAGTTATTCATTGGATTATACCTTTTGTTTTTAACTTTATTACACATTGGAGCGCTTTTTCCCGTCCATTGTTTTCCTACTTTCGCTATCCGCGCCTAATGACTGAGCTACGTGACTGATTTCTTGTGATGTCACACGGAGCATTTCTGGTCGAGACGGGATTCGTTCCGAGGGATTCGAATAAAGAACCGACTCTTTTCCTTACTATAGTGGTCTCGATAACGGGTACCGGTTCT
>NC_084739.1:72932177-72999677 GCF_033978785.1 Entelurus aequoreus
ATATGTTTTCCAGTAAACCAGTATGTGGAGGTCTTGCACCTCAGGGTTCTTTGGACCACCAAGGACAGACATGACAGGCTTGACGGTTTTCTGATTTGGTTTATATTGCAATAAACTTATCGCTCTGCTTTTCAGCAATTGCCTCTCGTGACGGTCTCGCTCTTCGGGTTGCTTTTCAGCCATCCGCTCTCGTCTCCGTCTCCGTCTCACTCTCGCTTGGGTTTTCTCTTCACCATCAACCACTCCAACTTCTCCAACCTCTCCAACCACTTCCTTCCCGGCTGCTGCCCTTTTATAGAGTGACAGGTGATCAGTCAAACGCGCCCAGGTGGGCCATCTACGCACCTGTCGCCGATCTTGGAGCCCCGCCTCGCTGCAGGTCCGCAGGCCACGCCCCCTCACACAGTATTTAAAAAGTAATTTGCGGTGTTGGTCGCTTTTACACGATATATCTCTTCTGCTTAGCTTTCTAAACTCCCATTTTTTTTGCTGGGAAATCCAACAAGACCACATTTTGACGAAAAATCGAGAGTATGCTAACATGTCCGACATTATCATATCATTCACTACACCTTAATCTGAATTTTGATGTAACAAGTTTACACGGTGTACAAAGGAAAGTTGAAGTAAAGGTTACTTTGAGTCATACCCAGATAGCAGTGGGAGTACTAAGATGCCGTAACTAAACCGTAACCGTAACATATACAGTGCATATGCAAAGTATTGACAATGCTTCACTTTTTCCACAATTTATTATGTTACAGCCTTAGTCCAAAATGGAATAAATTCATTTTTGTTCTCAAAATTCTACACACAATACCTCATAATGACAATGTGAAAAGGTATTTTTTTAAAAAGCATTTTTGCTGATTTATTAAAAGTGAAAAACGCTTCCCATCCAACCTGATGGAGCTTGAGATGTTATGTTAAGAGGAATGGGCCAAACTGCCCAAAGATAGGTGTGCCAAGCTTGTGGCATCACATTCAAAAGGACTTGAGGCTGGAATTGCTGCCAAAGGTGCATCAACAAAGTATTGAGCAAAGGCTGTGAATACTTATGTACATGTCACTTTTGTATTTTTAATAAATTAGCAAAATTACACATTATGGGGGTATTGTGTGTAGAATTTTGAGGATGCACTGTATATACAGTTAATATATAATATTATTTAATACTTTATTGGATGTTTTATCTACAATATACGGTAAAATGAGTTTATACTATTTGAACAACTAGAAGTTTGTGTATTCATGTAATTTGTAAAAGATGTAGACCTTTGTTTTCAGAACTAACATATTAACTCATTGCTATCAATATTCTTTATGGGTGGAGGGGAACATGCTTTATCAGTACCATGATTTAAAAAAAATCTGCACAATTTTTAAATTTTATTTTGGTTTTGTAGGTTTTTTTTTTAATGTATTGTGCTCCTGAGTTAATATTGCTGACCAATATGTATGTATTATAATTTTTGGAGTTTAACCATTTTATTTTTCAGTATCAAATGGTTCAAGTCGCTCAAAACATGTTTATAATTAAAAAAATGTTTTTATTTATTTCAGTCAAAGGGATGTTTTTTAAATATTTTCTGTTACAGTCTAAAAACAATTTTAATAAAGTTATTCTTTGTTTTGAGTTGACATTTTTTTCTTTAATGCTAATAAGGATACAATGTCATGCAGAGGTGTACTTATAACAATTATATAGACAACTGATGTTTTCTTCTTTCGTCGATATAAACAAGTATCAAACAATTATAGTTGCATATTACTTACACATGCAAAGTCTCCAAGGCAGCAGTGTATTAAAACGTACCCAGTAACAAACGTGTCCGCATAATTCAATTTACCGCGTCATGAGCTTAACTTCACAATTGTGGCCACGAAGAGTCACCAAAAACAATTACCACTCCACTTCAACTTAAAGGGATGTTTTTTTAAATCTTTTCTGTTACAGTCTAAAACAATTTTAATAAAGTTATTCTTTGTTTTGAGTTGATATTTTTTTCTTTAATGCTAACATACAATTTCATGCAGAGGTGTACTTATAACAATTTTATAGACGATTGATGTTTTCTTCTTTCGTCGATATAAACAAATATAAAACAGTTATAGTTGCATATTACTTACACATATAAAGTCTCCAAAGCAGAATTGCATTACAAAAAAAAATATCCAGAAACAAACGTGTCCGCATCCTTCAACTTCATGAGCTTAACTTCACTAATTATTGTGGCCACTATGTCACCAAAAAAAAAATTACCACTATACTTCAACTTAAAGACAGGATAGGTCCATTTTTCATACCTACAAATGTTCTTTGATTAATTTTCTAACATTCCACACTACAAATGAATACAAGCATGTAGGATTCCTGCCGATATCGTATCGGACAATATTCAAGGCTCTAATATCGGTATCATATCGGAGGTGAAAAGGTTGCCTGTACACTTCATGTCGTTTTTACAACGGCCATAGTTTGACGCTGGAACAGATTAATTATTTCCATTATAACGCTGAACAAAGTGAAGATCCAAAGCATCCTTAAAGTGCATCAAAATAGTTTTTAATACGGTTCAAAGACAGTGGCAAATATGATAGAAATATTGATGTTAAGGTTTTAGCCATCATGCAGCACTTTGCTATAATCCGTCCGGAGCGGGACGTCTTTGCGGACATTAGCGCCGACTAAAGCCTTATTGTGTGCGTGCCGCGTTGTTGTGTTGTTGTGTTGTTGTGTTGCTCGACACAAGGAAGATGGCCGACATGTGGGGAGGGGATGCTGAAGTCCAAATCTCCGCAGTGGGAGAGACAATCAGAGGATTTCTCATCTCGAGAGGATCTGACTGGAGCTTCTAAAAACAAGCTTAGACCTCCACAATATCATCCCATCACACACACGCACACACACACACATGTACACACACACACATGTACACGCACACACACATGCACCACCCATTCATATCACGTAATGTTTGTTTGTGTCTGAGTTCAGGTGATGAAAAAACGTCATCTTTACTGGTTTTATGGCTCTAAGGCAGGGGTCACCAACCTTTTTGAAACCAAGAGCTACTTCTTGGGTTCTGATTAATGCGAAGGGCTACCAGTTTGATACACACTTAAATAAATTGCCAGAAATAGCCAATTTGCTCAATTTACCTTTGACTCTATGTTTCTATTAATAATTAATGATATTTACACTTAATTGAACGGGTTAAAAGAGGAGAAAACACCAAAAAAATGACAATTAAATTTTGAAACATAGTTTATCTTCAATTTCGACACTTTAAAATTCAAAATTCAACCGAAAAAAAGGAGAGAAAAACTAGCTAATTCGAATCTTTTTGAAAAAATTAAAAAAATAATTTATGGAACATCATTAGTAATTTTTCCTGATTAAGATTAATTTTAGAATTTTGATGTTTTAAATAGGTTAAAATCCAATCTGCACTTTGTTAGAATATATAACAAATTGGACCAAGCTATATTTCTAACAAAGACGAATCATTATTTCTTCTAGATTTTCCATAACAAAAATTTTAAAAGAAATTCAAAAGACTTTGAAATAAGATTTACATTTGATTCTACAGATTTTCGAGATTTGCCAGAATAATTGTTTTGAATTTTAATCATAATACGTTTGAAGAAATATTTCACAAATATTCTTCATCGAAAAAACACAAGCTAAAATGAAGAATTAAATTAAAATGTATTTATTCTTTACAATAAAAAATAAAAAAAATTACTTGAACATTGATTTAAATTGTCAGGAAAAAAGAGGAAGGAATTTAAAAGGTAAAAAGGTATATGTGTTTAAAAATCAGAGAATAATTTTTAAGGTTGTATTTTTTCTCTAAAATTGTCTTTCTGAAAGTTATAAGAAGCAAAGTAAAAAAAAAAAATGAATCTATCTAAACAAGTGAAGACTAAGTCTTTAAAATATTTTCTTGGATTTTCAAATTCTATTTGAGTTTTGTCTCTCTTAGAATTAAAAATGTCGAGCGCTCTTTTCCTTGGTTACCCCTGGTTGAACTCACCTGCCCTTTGATTAGTGATCAGGGGACTCATTTGCTTCTGATCGCTAATCAAAGGGCTGTTTGTGCCAGTGCCACCCGGCCTTTCTTTAGGGCGGGAGTCCGAAACCCGCGGCTTTATTTTTAGCGCTGCCCTATTGGCTCCCTGGACCTCTTTCAGAGATGTGTGAAAGTGGAAAAATATACTTTTTTTTAGTTTTAATATGGTTTCTGTAGGAGAACAAACATGACACAAAGCTTCCTAATTGTTATACATCAGGGGTGTCCAAACTTTTTCCACCGAGGGCCGCACACTGAAAAATCAAAGCAAGCGGGGGCCATTTTGATATTTTTTATTTTAAAAACCAATACAATATATGTATAAAAAATATACATTTAGGCCTCCACTCAGGCTTAATCCCGGGGACCCAATAGGTTTTAGGTTAAAAAAAAATATATAAAATGGGTCACTATTTAGCATTGTTATTATTATTATTATTCAAAGTTTAAATCTCTATATCAACATTAGGTCTATCTGTCAATATAAAACAAATGTTTTTAAGATTTAAGTTGTATGCCATTTTTGTCAAAGAAAACCCTGTTTTTTTATGGAAAAAACACAAAATATGCAATATTTTCCCCCAATAAAAATTTAAAGTGGAACATTTCAGATTGTATAATAATTGGAGCTCAGAACAACATTGATTTTTTTTTTTTTTTTTTTTTTTGAGCAATGACACAAAAAAAATAATAAGCCCCACTAAAATTATTGGGTATCCAAATGGTCCTGCTCAGTAAAGTGCAGGATTTTTAAAAAAACCTTTAACACAATAGTTTCAAGATCAACTTCAGATCTATCCGTCAATTATAACTTTTATTGTTGTTTATTATGTTCCTTGTTGGTTCGTTCTAAGCCCTTCTTAAAAAAAAACAAAAAAAAACGTAGTTTTTTATATGGCAAACACAAAATATGCAACATTTCCCCCCAAAAATATCTCAAAGTGGAATATTTAATGTGACATAATTGGAGCCTTGAATAGGTTAATAATTCATAATAACATTGTTTTTGATTCATTATTATTTTTTAAAGAAGCATGACAGCTTAGTGTTATTAGAGTCAACATAGCAACATTTTCTTGTCACCTGTTTGCTCTTTTATATCACTTTTTATTTTTTTTTAATCGTATTTTTAGAATGTGCCGTGGGGCCGTTAAAAATTACCTGCGGGCCGCACTTTGGACACCACTGTTTTACATGCTTCACTGATGAGAGAATTTGGCAAGCACCGCTTTGTCCGACTAATTTCAGCGATCCTTGAACTCATCGTAGTTTGTTAACATGTAGAACTTTCTCCGATGCTGCCACAGAAAGACGTGTTTTATGTCACTCCTTCTTTGTCTCATTTTGTCCACCAAACGTGTTATACTGTGTGTGAATGCGCAAACGTTTGCCACATCGTAACACTTATTTGGCTGCTGACATTTGCGGTAACATATTGCGTCATTTCCAGTTGTATTATTTAATCAAAACTATTATTAATATACTTTATAATTTACTGTTAATATCTGGTTACTTTCCGTTGTAAAATGTTCCATCGACACTTCTTTTAAATGTAAAAAACACCTATTATTCTGTTGTTTAGATATTTTAGTTTTGGGCGATACTACAAATGTGGGTATCGATCCGATACCAAGTAGTTACAGGGGCAATATCAGTCACACCAATGCTGGGATCTGAGCCGAGGATGTCATTGCGGCTTGTGCAGCCCTTTGAGACACTTGTGACTTAGGGCTATATAAATAAACTTTGATTGATTGAAATGATGCTTCTTATTTTCAAAATTATTCAGTTATTTAATTTTACACAATTATAATCAGTCAAAAACACAGAATGGCAGAGTAAGAGTATTAATTAAATATCAAAATTATTAATTTTCTTCCTAACAGAGGCCAGCCAGTGTGGTTGGGCCATGTGTACGGATAAATCTCACTTGTTAATGTCCAAACACAACACATAATTCAAGATTACACCCATATATATAGTTATATACATATATGTATATAAATATATGTATATATATATATACACATATAAACATTATATACATACATATATATATAAATACATATATATACACACACACACATGTATACATATATACACATATATTTAGTTATATATATATATATATATATATATATATATATATATATATATATATATATATATATATATATATATATATATAGTTATATACATATACAAATACACACCTATATATATATATATATATAACATATATACATACACACATATACATATACATGTATATATAGTTATATGCATATGTATATATACACATATATATGTATATATACAAATATATGTACATAAACACATACATATGTATATAGAGATATATAGATATATACATATATATGTGTATATATACGTATATACGTATATATATACATATATACGTATATACACACTTACATATATATATATATATATATATATATATGAATATATACACACATATATATGTATATATACATATATATGCATATATACATAAATATTGATACATATATATATACATATATATCGATATATACTGTATATATACATATATATCAATATATATATATACATATATATCGATATATATGTATATATATATATATCGATATATATCAATATATATATATATATATATATATAAATTTGGCCCCGCATTTTGGCGCAATTTAACCAAATGCGGCCCCCAAGTCAAACAGATTGGACACCTTTGTTCTGAAGTAACAAGCGTTAACACAAGGATGGAGAGAAAAGGCTGCCAGAGGATTTGTGTAGACGGGTAGAAGGGGGAAAGAGGATTTGTGTTACGTTCAAAAAAGCTGTTCTTAAAAGAGCAGTCAGATATTGTCGCTATCGTAAAGAGAACATCCTCTTTGACACACATCAGCTTTAGAAGTGAACACTACAATCAAATGCCTCGCTCGTCTGTTGCAGGATGTATTAAATGACATTAGCTGCCTAAACGGGTTGCCGAAACATGAAAAAACAAAAAGTTTGGAGCACAAAATAACATTTGCATGTCCTAAACAAGGAGTGAATGGAGAGGAGTTCCCAGGACGACAAGATTATCACTTAGCTTTTTTACCTTGTGAAATGAAGTAGATTTCACAGTAAAATACCAACAGCTCAGTCATCAGAATACTACTTCAAAAATAAAAGTGGTACTGTTCTTCCAGTTACAGGAATGCACTGTAAAAATAACGTCTGTAAAAAAAAGCAGACTCACAAGAGTTATACTGTAAACATAACAAGTGTGCCGAATTTCAACTTACAGTACGACAATTCAGTGTAAAAAAAAAAGAACACTTTAAATTTGAGTATAAAATCCTGGAAACTGAACTCACTCTTTTTTTTCACTGTAAAAAAAAAATTCTGTAGATTTTACGGTAAAATAATGTCAGCTCAGTCGCCGGAACTTTACTGTAAAAAATAAAAGTGTAACCGTTTTCCTATTTACAATAGCTCTTCTTAAATAGTGGGGCGAGGCGCACACGGAAACATGGACCACACATGTACCCTGAGAATCATACTTTATCAGTATCATGCTTCAAACCCTGCGATATATACATATATATATACAGTATATATATTTTAAAAAATAAAAATAAAAAACAAAAACAAAAAAAAGATATATATATATATATATATATATATATATATATATATATATATATATATATATATATATATATATATATATATATATATATATATATATATATATATATATATATATATATATATATATATAATAGCACAAATTAAAGTGTTGTATATGAGTTAAAGTTGCGGATCAATTTTAATGTATTATTAATTGAGTTTATTTTATTTTATTTTTCAGTATCAAATCGTTTAAAGGCCTACTGAAATGGGATTTTCTTATTTAAACGGGGATAGCAGATCCATTCTATGTGTCATACTTGATCATTTCGCGATATTGCCATATTTTTGCTGAAAGGATTTAGTAGAGAACATCGACGATAAAGTTTGCAACTTTTGGTCGCTGATAAAAAAGCCTTGCCTGTACCGGAAGTAGCGTGACGTCACAGGTTGTGGAGCTCCTTACATCTGCACATTGTTTACAATCATGGCCACCAGCAGCGAGAGCGATTCGGACCGAGAAAGCGACGATTACCCCATTAATTTGAGCGAGGATGAAAGATTTGTGGATGAGGAAAGTGAGAGTGAAGGATTAGAGGGCAGTGGAAGCGATTCAGATAGGGAAGATGCTGTGAGAGGCGGGTGGGACCTGATATTCAGCTGGGAATGACTAAAACAGTAAATAAACACAAGACATATATATACTCTATTAGCCACAACACAACCAGGCTTATATTTAATATGCCACATAACAAACACCTCCCCCCTCCCGTCCATATAACCCGCCAATGCAAATCAAACACCCGCACAACACACTCAATACCACAGCCCAAAGTACCGTTCACCTCCCCAAAGTTCATACAGCACATACATTTCCCCAAAGTCACGTACGTGACATGCACATAGCGGCACGCACGTACGGGCAAGCGATCAAATGTTTGGAAGCCGCAGCTGCGTACTCACGGTAGCGAGTATCCAACTCAAAATCCTCCTGGTAAGAGTCTCTGTTGTCCCAGTTCTCTACGTGTTTGTGTTGCTGCAGCCGGCCTCTAATACACCGCTTCCCACCTACAGCTTTCTTCTTTGCTGTCTCCATTGTTCATTAAACAAATTGCAAAAGATTCACCGACACAGATGTCCAGAATACTGTGGAATTTTGCGATGAAAACAGACGACTTAATAGCTGGCCACAACGGTGTCCCAAAATGTCCGCTACAATCCGTGACGTCACGCGCAGACGTCATCATACCGAGACGTTTTCAGCAGGATATTTCGCGGGAAATTTAAAATTGCACTTTACTAATCTAACCCGGCCGTATTGGCATGTGTTGCAATGTTAAGATTTCATCATTGATATATAAACTATCAGACTGCGTGGTCGGTAGTAGTGGCTTTCAGTAGGCCTTTAAGTCGGTTAAATTAAAATGTATCTCCTTTGAACAATATCCAGTGTTGTGGTATTTCAATGAACTAGAATCCAGAGTGCTGTGGGGCCCTATTGAAGTGAATCACACCTGAGCCATCATACATGAATCAAATCTTTCATCGACATGAGAAAGTAGACAATGCAATAAAGAACATTTTATAACAAGTACAACAATTAATCCAGGGATGTGGATTAACCTCCTCAGAGTGTCCGCCCTGAGATCGGTAGGTTGTGAGTTCAAACCAAAGAGTCATACCAAAGACTGTAAAAATGGGACACATTACCTCCCTGCTTGGCACTCAGCATCAAGGGTTGGAATTGGGGGTTAAATCACCAAAATGATTCCCGGGCGCGGCCACCGCTGCTGCTCACTGCTCCCCTCTGGGTCAAATGCAGAGGACAAATTTCACCACACCCAGTGTGAGTGTGACAACCATTGGTACTTTAACTAATCTGGTCAGGACACTCCTCACTCTTTTGCCTTCACCTTCATCGTCCATTTTTGCAACCTAGCCTGTGCTTGGAGGCTGAACATGGCTGAAAAATATTTGTAGTCACACACTGCCTGTATCACATCCACGGGGGGAGGGGACAAAGTTTTTCGCTAAGTAGAACCACAGCTGACCCGGACAGTCGAAAGTTCTCTTTCCGTCTGAGAAGTGTTGTATCCTAAATAGCTGCAATTGATTTGTGATTTCCAAAAGCGCCTGTACATGTAGAAGAAGGAGAAACAAGGGCATGTCTGGATGAGCCGCCTCCATCTTTGCTATGAAGCTGGCTTTAAAGTTTGTAAACGATCAATGAGTCCATACAAAGCTAAGTGCCGGAGATTCAAGAAATACACTTAGCCGTGTAAAAATTTGTCAGAGGACGGGGACCTTAAACGATGGTTTAGTGTGGCTGAGACGGGGCTTAGGCTAAATAATTATTCGTTTAAGGCAGGGGTGTCCAAACTTTTTCCACTGAGGGCCGCACACAGAAAAATCAAAGCACGCGGGGGCCATTTTGATATTTTTTCATTTTCAAAACCAATATACAATTTTTTTTTTTACCTCCGGGGCTCCCTCAAGTTAGGTCCTTATTATTGTTATTTTTTTTGCAAAGACAGTTGTTTTCTAATTCCACTAAAATTCTTGGGGATCCAAAAGTGCCCCACTCATAAAAAGGTCATGCTTTTTTTTTTTCATTCTACACTTAAATCTCTATATCAGCTTCAGATAATATATAGTGTAATTAGTTTAGTATATTTATAATAACAATCAATAGAATAATTAGCATAATTACGATTGTAGCTGAGATAGGCTCCAGCGCCCCCCGCGAACCCGAAGGGAATAAGCGGTAGAAAATGGATGGATGGAGTATTAGTATATAATTAGTATGTCTTTTTTTAGGATTTTTAAATTTTTCATGTTTTTATATTTGTTGTATTTATGTCCTTTTTGTCCTTAAATCAGTCAATAATTCATAGCAACATTGATTTTGATTCATTATTATTTTTTGAGAAATTATAAAATAAATTGTGTTATTAGAGTCAACAATGCAACTTTTTCTTGTTGCATTTCACCTATTTGCTCTTTTATTCCACTTTTTAATGTTTAAAAAAAAAAAGTTTTACTATTTTTAGAATGACGTGCTGCGGGCCGGTAAAACATTAGCTGCGGGCCGCAAATGGCCCCCGGGCCGCACTTTGGACACCACTGGTTTAAGGGGTCAAACGACTTAGTGTAGACATGGCCTAAAACTTATTGCTCATCCTCTTTGTGTTCGGGCTCAAAAATATAAGGCCCTGGATCGTAATTTTTCCCAAAGTAGACGTTGGCTCTCACAAAGTCTGCTTGAGTAGCATTGTTGTTGATGGGGAAGGGATCTGGCTTGCTCATTGTCACTCAAAATTGCTCGGGACTCTCCGTGAGGTTGATACTATTTCGATCACATCTATTTACTTGCACACTTTGGAAGTATTTTAGTGTCATACATAAGATATATATGATAATAGCTTGTTTTCTCACTCTTACTTGTTTTTCCACTCTACCATTTTTTAAGGTGAAGTGAGTCTTGTAGCTTGTTTACTTCAGACGCAGTCAGCCGTCATTTATTCAACGTCTTTAGACAAACTAGTGGTGTTCCTCAAGGTTCCGTTTTAGTCCTTCTCCTTTTTTAATCCGTGGAGGGGGGCGTGGCCTGCGGGCCTGCCGCGGAACGGGGTGTTGCCAGGACCGGCCTCGAAGGCAGCGACAGCTGCGTAGATGGCCCAGGTGGGACCTTGTTATCTAATCACCTGTGGCCTTTATTAGCAGCAGCCGTGATGAGACGAGTAAAGGCAACCTCTACATTATCATTTTGGGCTTTCCAACCCGGTGGCCGACGAGTTCAGTTCAGAAAAAACTTGTGAGTGACTCGCATTTTTAAACACCAGAGTGATGATCTTGGACTATGTTTTTTTTTGCAGAAGGTCCTTAAAAAACAAGAGATAGCCGCTGAAACTGACAAAACAAATATTATACTGTAGAGCAGGGGTCACCAACGCGATGCCCGCGGGCACCAGGTAGCCCGTAAGGACCAGATGAGTAGCCCGCTGGCCTGTTCTAAAAATAGCTCAAATAGCAGCACTTACCAGTGAGCTGCCTCTATTTTTTAAATTGTATTTATTTACTATCAAGCTGGTCTCGCTTTGCCCGACATTTTTACTTCTAAGAGAGACAAAACTCAAATAGAATTTGAAAATCCAAGAAAATATTTTAAAGACTTGGTCTTCACTTGTTTAAATAAATTCATTATTTGTTTTTACTTTGCTTCTTATAACTTTCAGAAAGACAATTATAGAGAAAAAATACAACCTTAAAAATGATTTTAGGATTTTTAAACACATATACCTTTTTACCTTTTAAATTCCTTCCTCTTATTTCCTGACAATTTAAATCAATGTTCAGGTAAATGTATTGTTTTTATTGTAAAGAATAATAAATACATTTTTATTTAATTCTTCATTTTAGCTTCTGTTTTTTCGACGAAGAATATTTGTGAAATATTTCTTCAAACTTATGATTAAAATTCAAAAAAAAAAATTCTGGCAAATCTACAAAATCTGTAGAATCACATTTAAATCTTATTTCAATGTCTTTTGAATTTCTTTTAACATTTTTGTTCTGGAAAATCTAGAAGAAATAATGATTAGTCTTTGTTAGAAATATATCTTGGTCCAATTTGTTATATATTCTAAAAAATTGTAGATTGGATTTTAACCTTTTTAAAACATGTCATCAAAATTCTAAAATTAATCTTAATCAGGAAAAATTACTAATGATGTTCCATAATTTTTTTAAATTTATTTTTTAAAAAAAGATTCGAATTAGCTAGTTTTTCTCTTCTTTTTTTTGGTTGAATTTTGAATTTTAAAGAGTCGAAATTGAAGATAAACTATGTTTCAAAATTAATTGTCATTTTTTTCGTGTTTTCTCCTCTTTTAAACCGTTCAATTAAGTGTAAATATCATTAATTATTAATAAAAACATAGAGTTAAAGGTAAATTGAGCAAATTGGCTATTTCTAGTTTAGTTTAGTCTTTATTTGAAGGGACAATGTACAGAAACATTAAGTTCAAAGACAGATTTCTGGCAATTTATTTAAGTGTGTATCAAACTGGTAGCCCTTTGCAATAATCAGTACCCAAGAAGTAGCTCTTGGTTTCAAAAAGGTTGGTGACCCCTGCTGTAGAGGAAGCTGGTTCTTTAGAAATATACAAAATAAGAGTCGTACTCCCCCGGTCCTTAGCTTTCTGGAATAGGGCCACCAAAACATTTCAGTTGTCTCGGCCTGTTAAAGACAAAAAATTTTCATAGGGGTACCCCAAGGCTCCTTACTAGGGCCCTTCTTATATCCTTTTTTTTTTTTCTTATATCTTCTTTAGAACCAACATTTTTTCAGTAACATACATTATTTTATTATCTCATGTTGTCCCGTCATAACGTTTCTATCGAGATAAAACAGACTCTATTGCATTCTGGGTCGCAGCCCACTCGCAGCTCGCCTGTCTACTCAGCGTGTGACACCACATCCTTCTCACCTGTGATCCACTGGAATGAATCACCAAGTCTGTCCGCGCGCATGAATTCCCCCCCGATTGCTAGCGGGGCTGAAAAAAGAGCAACTTGTCAGCCGGACGCCGTGACGTGTGTGGTGTAAAATACGAAAGCTGGACGACGAGCATGGATGTCGGGTCATTGCATTGCAGCTGCGCTACTGACCCCGGTTAACCCCCACTCACTTCCTCCCATTCAAACAGTAGCATGTACACGCACACACACACACACACACACACACACACACACACACACACGAAACAGATCGCTTTGAAACCTCGTAACCTTCGACTTCCTGTTGAAATAATGGAATGTTTTGTTTTCCACATCCTTAACTAGTTTTAACTTGATTTACATTTGAATTATTAATCATCAAAATATTATTGCACTCATGATACTTAGTTTTGACATTCAGAACTCAATATTGTTTGTAAAAATGGCTGAAATGTCTTCAACCAACCAGAATAAGTCTTTCATTTGTGGATTATCACAACACACCAGTGATAATCTCACATGTTTCTTTTATAAGTATATTGTCAGGTTCAAACGCCGATGACATCTATTAAACAAGACAAGAAGGAAGGAATTAAACAGAGACAGAATTAAATTTGGCTCAATTGAGGAGAGACGTCTGGACTGTACTCTTGTACAGTCTCACCGCGCTCTGGCGAAAGATTGTACGCCTCCTCTTTTATTTGGACTTTCCCTGATTACATGGCAACAGCTGTTTCTAAGGGGCGGGGGTCGTAAACAGCCATCGCCTTTGATTAAAACAGCTCAAAGAAAAGGTCGTAAAACAATTCAAAGGAGAGGTCGTAAAACAGTTCACAGAAAAGGTCGCCTGGAGGGGAGTCTGGTCCTGCTTCCTCTTCGCTTTTGTAGTTCTTGGGTCAAGACAAAATCTTTCTGTGGATTACAATACATCAAAGAAACAGAACACCTTTATGTTGCTTCCCATCCTACACAGTGGAGTTTTACAAGCCTTCTCCTTGGTAGGATCAAAGACAGCTTTTGTCTGCTCGCCGGGAACTCATTGAAACACAAAGTTTTGTGATAACTTAGATACAATTATTCTGACATATATAATATGTATATTTTATTAATATATCAAAATATAACATTTCCGGGCCATAGGCCGCAGCCACCAAACTTCATTATAAATAAATATTTTTACATATATTAGCTGTACTGGACCATAAGACGCAAAAGGTTTTGTAAATGTTTATTTACATACCTTAATTGTATCCAAACAGTGTCTGTAACAAGGCAGTAAAACGGCTGATCAAACAAAACAGAAGTCATCGTCACAGACCCACTGGGTCTCTGATCAGCTAAACAGACTCACTAACTCCATGGTGACGTTTTGATGAATTTACTGAGGAATTTGTGAAACTGGAACAATACAAAAAGAATGCCATTGTAAGTTAATAATACTAACACAATACACTTGTAAATGTGTTAGCAATTTAGCTAATGCTAATGACGCTAGCTTGATTACATTACGATAGCAGGTACAAATATGCATGAAAACACTCCTACAGACATCACACATGGGACGGCTTAGTAAGTAGGAATTGTTTTAGTTGTTTTTGTAAAACTTTAAAAAAAAAATGCTTGGAGTGATGAATGAAGAGTCCTTTAAAGCAGTGGTCCCCAACCTTTTTGTACTTGCGGACCGGTCAACGCTTGGAAATTTGTCAAACGGACCAGGGGGGGTATGTTTTTTGTTTTTTTTTTCATAAAAAAATACAATCATGTGTGCTTAAGGACTGTATCCCTGCTGACTGTATTGATTTATATTGATATATAATGTATATATTGTGTTTTTTATGTTGATTTAATTAAAAAAAAAAAATAAAAAAAAAAAATATTTTTTTATTTTTTTTTCCATAAAAAAATACAATCATGTGTGCTTAAGGACTGTATCCCTGCTGACTGTATTGATTTATATTGATATATAATGTATATATTGTGTTTTTTATGTTGATTTAATTTAAAAAAAAAAAAAAAAAAAAAAATTTTTTTTTATTTTTTTTTTCATAAAAAAATACAATCATGTGTGCTTAAGGACTGTATCCCTGCTGACTGTATTGATTTATATTGATATATAATGTATAAATTGTGTTTTTTATGTTGATTTAATTAAAAAAATAAATAAATAATAATTATTATTTTTTAATTTTTTTTGTCATAAAGAAATACAATCATGTGTGCTTATGGACTGTATCCCTGCAGACTGTATTGATTTATATTGATATATAATGTATATATTGTGTTTTTTATGTTTATTTAATTTATAAAAAAAAAAAAAAAAAAAAAAAAATTATTGGTACCGGGCTGCGGCCCGGTGGTTGGGGACCACTGCTCTAAAGCAGAAACGCTATGGATGAATACTTCCGGTTTAAGGAATCGCAGCACCTGAAGTGAGTAAACTTGCCCACAAAACTATTTGTTGTGTATAACAAATTGTGGCCTGGGCTGATCCGGATCACCGTTTGGATTATGGATTTGTTTTTTTTAAAAGGAAATAGGGTCTCTTCGAAGTCTGTGCTCTCTTGAGTTTTTTTCCAGTTCATTCAGTTTCGACATTCTGGGTTTTCTCTTTTGCGTTCCCGGAGGGAAGACTGTAAACAAGGTTTGTTCAGTCCTGACAAACCCAGCCAGGACGACTCTCAGATGAACTGTAAAAGTGCTGGAGAGGACACAAATATGCAGGACACTCCCTAACCGGAGGACGCACGGAGGAAGTGGGAGCGTTGTTGCTATGGACGCCGGAGGAAGCTCTGCCGGGTCCTGATTAGGGATTGGTCAGATAAGATCGAGTCCTGGACATTATCTTCGTGACGTCTCCTTCCCACCTTTAACTGTCTTGTAAAGGACCAGCAACAAAAACTGGAACTTCTTCATTCTCTATCTGAATCCTTATAAGGAAACGATCCGAGTCTCGTTTCCCAGCAAAGACGCGTTCGTCACTTCCCTTTTGTGGGACAATTTCTAAGACGTGACCTTAAGAAGACCCTCGACTTCTTCACGGCTTTGTGTGACTCAAAGCTTTTGTTTGATTGTTCCCTTCGATTGTTGCCTTTTCATGCAGTCAAACCTCAGTTTTTATTACAAAAAGTCAGGCAAAAAACTAAATGGTACACAAACCGAAGCTTTTTTTTCCCCATGAAAAATCATGTAAGTCCAATTAATTTGCTGCGGTCAGCCCAAAAAAAATAACAAAAAAATCAAATTTTTATAGAGAATAATTAGAGGTATCAAAAAAATCGAATTAATCGTCATTTTCATTTGTAACGATTCCTAATCAATACAAAAAAATCAGAAATCTATTTTTGTATTTATTATTTATTATTATTATTATTATTATTATTATTATTATTTTTAATCTGTCATGTACACAAACTCAGACAAATCATATTGTTGATGTCGATGATCATATCCGCTGTACAGATTTACTTTAGAAAAGAAAAGTACTTGCCTTATCTGTATTTGACTTTATTAAATGTTTGGGTAGAATTTTATCAAACAAAACCAGTTTTCTTTTAAGTAATACAGAAATCTATCAGAGTTGCGTGTCTATTTAATGGAGGAATGTAGTTAATCATAGAACTGGCATCGATTGTTATTTTAAAAAAAAGTATTGATTTTAGATCGAGAAAAAAAATTAAATAAGAAAATTGTATAAAATAATATTTACATAAATTATATTATATTATATTATATTATTATATATTATTTATATAAAATAATATTTATATACATTTATATATATACATTCTGATTATATATGTATAAATTATATATATAGGATTAATATTTATCATTTTACATATATATTTATATAATTCATTTATATATATATATATATATATATATATATATATAATTTATATTTATTTAATAGAAATATTAAATATAAATTATAAATATATTTAAATATAGATATATATTTATAATTTATATTTATGACATTTTATATTTAAAGTATTGCTTTTGAGAATTGATTCTGAATCCATTTGTTACCCCCAAGAATCGTGTGGTGCCAAAGGTTCACAGCCCTAATAATTAGGGATGTCCGATAATATCGGCCGATAAATGCGTTAAAATGTAATATCGGAAATTATCGGTATCATTTTTTTAATTATCTGTATCGTTTTTTAAATTTTTTAAAATTTTTTAAAAATTAAATCAACATAAAAAACACAAAATACACTTACAATTAGTGCACCAACCCAAAAAAACTCCCTCCCCCCATTTCTTTCTGTTATCAATATTCTGGTTCCTACATTATATATCAATATATATCAATACAGTCTGCAAGGGATACAGTCCGTAAGCACATATGATTGTGCGTGCTGCTGGTCCACTAATAGTACTAACCTTTAACAGTTAATGTTACTCATTTTCATTAATTACTAGTTTCTATGTAACTGTTTTTATATTGTTTTACTTTCTTTTTTATTCAAGAAAATGTTTTTAATTTAGTTATCTTTTTTTATTATTATTTTTAAAAAGTACCTTATCTTCACCATACCTGGTTGTCCAAATTAGGCATAATAATGTGTTAATTCCACGACTGCATTTATCGGTTGATATCGGTATCGGTAATTAAAGAGTTGGACAATATCGGAATATCGGATATCGGCAAAAAGCCATTATCGGACATCCCTACTAATAATAATCATATTCTTAGATACAGAATAAAAGTTTAAATGGATATAAAAGATCAACAAAATGGCTAAATTAACATTTATCATTACTTTGACCTTGCTGGCGATGAGCTTAAAGGGGAAAAGGGAAGGGAAAATTATTTCCGTATTTTGCTATTTTGCCGTTTTGAGTTTTTCTGACTCACAACTTTCTTTGGCCCCATGCTGGATTATTTTGCAGCCATGTTCAGTAAAGAATAAAGTATGTGGACTGAGTCACCCACGCGTGGAAGTTTTAGTTTGGGTGCTGGATTCAGCGTAAAGAATAGCACGAGGTTGTCACGTGCGATGTTTGGTCGTACGATAACCGAGATGCGGTAAATACGAAAACTGCAGTACCTCCAGCGTTTGCCACAGTATTATCCACAGCTGTAGCCACGTTTTGTATACCTTATTTGGATCCACAGGAGTATTTTGGTTTGTAAGTTTTGTCAGGTAAGATTAGCTTCCTAGCATCGCCTCCTTTGGAGCGCTTTTTGTTCTACTTAGTAGTTTTTGTTCATAGCACCACTCCTGTTCTGGTCGTGACAGGAAGCTAAAAATATCCCAGTTCTTAGCTCATTTGGAATTAATTGATGCCTGCAACATGTTTCAGAAAAGCTGGCACAAGTGGCAAAAAAGACTGAGAAAGTTGAGGAATGCTCATCAAACACTTATTTGGAACATCCCACGGGTGAACAGGCTAATTGGGAACAGGTGGGTGCCATGATTGGGTATAAAAGCAGCTTCCGTGAAATGCTCAGTCATTCACAAACAAAGATGGGGCGAGGGTCACCATTTTGTGAACAAATGCGTGAGCAAATAGTCAAACAAATTAAGAACAACATTTCTCAACCAGCAATTGCAAGGAATTTAGGGATTTCACCATCTGCGGTCTGTAATATCATCAAAAGGTTCCGAGAATCTGGAGAAAACACTGCACGTAAGCCATGATATTACGGACCTTCGATCCCTCAAGCGGTACTGCGTCAACAAGCGACATCAGTGTGTAAAGGATATCACCACATGGGCTCAGGAACACTTCAGAAAACCACTCTCAGTAACTACAGTTCGTCGCCACATCTGTAAGTACAAGTTAAAACTCTACTATGCAAAGCAAAAAACATTTATCAACAACACCCAGGAACGCCGCCGCCTTCGCTAGGCCCGAGCTCATCTAAGATAAGTGTAAAAGCGTTCTGTGGTCTGACGAGTCCACATTTCAAATTGATTTTGGAAAACTGTGGACGTGGTGTCCTCCTGAACAAAGAGGAAAAGAACCATCCGGATTGTTATAGGCGCAAAGTTTAAAAGCCAGCATCTGTGATGGTATGGGGGTGTATTAGCGCCTAAGGCATGGGTAACTTACACGTCTGTGAAGGCAACATTCATGCTGAAAGGTACATACAGGTTTCGGAGCAACATATGTTGCCATCCGAGCAATGTTATAATGGACGCCCCTGCTTATTTCAGCAAGACGATGCCAAGCCACCGTGTTATAGTTAGTTCAATAAACCCTGACACTGCACACTGTTTACTATTTAATGCATTGGTTATTTCCAAGTTGATACAGTCGTTTTGTTATTGGTTTTAGAAAATGGTGGAAGTATAGTGTCCCCAAAACAAAGCTGGGATGTTTCGGTTCGAAGGTTTTGACCCACATTGGATTTGTTTTCCCATATTTAATGTACAAAATGATCGCTTGCATTTTTATGCATGCAGAACTTTGATCTAAAGCCTGAAACGGGATACACGCCCGTGTGTGTTATTGCAAGTCTGCGTGTTTATGACGAGGCGTTGGTCGGGAGGGGGAGTGGGGGTGGGGGGGGGGGGGGGTTTATGGAGACCAGAGATTGGGGTATTATGATGAAATTGTCGGGCAATTTGGCGAGGAAAGAGTGAAGGTGGGATGAGAGAGACGGCAAAAACAAAACAAGATGGAGGGAGGCGGGCGAGAAGATGAAAGCATCACCTCAAAGTGTGTGTGTTGGGTTTTTTTCCCCCCTTTTTTTTCTGCAAGGATGGGGCTCCGTGTGTGTGTGTGTGTGTGTGTGTGTCAGTCCGCGTCATCACTCCGGTCCCTCTCCACGCCGTCTGGCGGTGCTGGCGTTCTCATAAACAACCCGGCCACGTCAGTCGGGCCGGCTCTTGGAAGGGCGTGTCAGTCACCTTCAGGCGGGCGAGAGGACGTAGGAGGAGAAGAAGAAGAAGAAGAAGAAGAAGAAGAAGAAGAAGAAGTGTTGCTGCTCCAGTTAGGAGTGATTGCATCATGAGTGAAGGGGGGAGGGGGGGGGGGGGGGCAAGAGGTCCCCCACTGAAAACATCAAAAGTGTTTAACCTTGATGCTCGGCGTGGCGCAGCTGCGCGGCCTCAAACAAACCTCCGGCGAGCCAACCTTGACGTCCCGCTCGCGCTCAAGCACGCGTGCAGGCACGCACGCGGCCGTCGCCACGGCGACGGGCTCGAACACGCCAATAACATGACTGTAACCGGGCTTTGCGCGAGGCGACAAAGGGTTTTAAACGGCAATCCAAACAGCAGTCCCTCCGTTTACACACAAACGACATGTTTGTCCGCTCGCATAAAATGCAGGCAACCGTCTGTCCATTTGGATATACACATTGATTAAAAGCCAGTATCGCATGTCCGTTCACATAAGCATAATGTAAATATGTGTATGTCCATTCATATCAGCGTAATATAAATATCTGTATGTCCATTCACGCATGCATGATGTAAATATCTGTAGGCCTATTCACATAAGCATGGCGTAAATAACTGTGTGTCCATTTACATTTGTATAAAGTAAGTATCTGTATGTCCGTTCACATACCCATAATGTAAATATCTGCATGCCCATTCACATACGCATGATGTAAATATCTGTATGTCCATTCACATATGCATATTGTAGATATCTGTATGTCCATTCACATGTGCATCATGTAAATATCTGTATGACCATTCACAAAAGCAAAATGTAAATTTTTGTATGTCCATTCACATACGCAAAATGTAAATTTTTGTATGTCCACGCACATACGCATGATGTAAATATCTGTATGTCCATTCACATACGCATAATGTAAATATCTGTATGGCCATTCACATATACATAATGTAAACATATGTATGTCCATTCACATACGCATGATGTAAATATCTGTATGTCCATTCACATACGCATAATGTAAATATCTGTATGTTCTTTTACAAACGCATGATGTAAATATCTGTACTACCATTTACATGCGCATAATGTAAATATCTGTATGTCCATTCACATACGCATAATGTAAATATCTGTATGTCCATTCACATAAGCATTATGTAAATATATGTATGTCCATTCACATGCGCATATTGTATATATCTGTATTTCCATTCATGTACGCATAATGTAAATATATGTATGTCCAATCACGTATGCATATTGTAAATATCTGTATGTCCATTAACATACGCATAATGTAAATATATGTATGTCCATTCACATGCGCATATTGTAAATATCTGTATGTCCATTCACATATGCATAATGTACATTTTTGTATGTCCATTCACATACGCATGATGTAAATATCTGCATGTCCATTTACATATGCATAATGCAAATATCTATATGTCCATTTACATATACATAATGTTAATATCTGTATGTCCATTCACATATGCATAATGTACATTTTTGTATGTCCATTCATATATGCATAATGTAAATATCTGTATGTCCATTCACATGCGCATATCGTAAATATCTGTATGTCCTTTTACATACGCATAATGTAAATATCTGTATGTCCATTCACATATGCATATTGTAAATATCTGTATGTCCATTCACATGTGCATCATGTAAATATCTGTATGACCATTCACATACGCAAAATGTAAATTTTTGTATGTCCATTCACATACGCAAAATGTAAATTTTTGTATGTCCATGCACATACGCATGATGTAAATATCTGTATGTCCATTCACATACGCATAATGTAAATATCTGTATGGCCAGTCACATATACATAATGTAAACATATGTATGTCCATTCACATACGCATGATGTAAATATCTGTATGTCCATTCACATACGCATAATGTAAATATCTGTATGTTCTTTTACAAACGCATGATGTAATTATCTGTACGTCCATTTACATGCGCATAATGTAAATATCTGTATGTCCATTCACATACGCATAATGTAAATATCTGTATGTCCATTCACATAAGCATTATGTAAATATATGTATGTCCATTCACATGCGCATATTGTATATATCTGTATTTCCATTCATGTACTCATAATGTAAATATCTGTATGTCCAATCACGTATGCATATTGTAAATATCTGTATGTCCATTAACGTACGCATAATGTAAATATATGTATGTCCATTCACATGCGCATATTTTAAATATCTGTATGTCCATTCACATATGCATAATGTACATTTTTGTATGTCCATTCACATACGCATGATGTAAATATCTGTATGTCCATTTACATATGCATAATGCAAATATCTATATGTCCATTTACATATACATAATGTTAATATCTGTATGTCCATTCACATATGCATAATGTACATTTTTGTATGTCCATTCATATATGCATAATGTAAATATCTGTATGTCCATTCACATGCGCATATCGTAAATATCTGTATGTCCTTTTACATACGCATAATGTAAATATCTGTATGTCCATTCACATATGCATAGTGTAAATATCTGTATGTCCATTCACATGCGCATCATGTAAATATCTGTATGACCATTCACATACGCAAAATGTAAATTTTTGTATGTCCATTCACATACGCATGATGTAAATATCTGTATGTCCATTCACATACGCATAATGTAAATATCTGTATGGCCATTCACTTATACATAATGTAAACATATGTATGTCCATTCACATACGCATGATGTAAATATCTGTATGTCCATTCACATATGCATAATGTAAATATCTGTATGTTCTTTTACAAACGCATGATGTAAATATCTGTACGTCCATTTACATGCGCATAATGTAAATATCTGTATGTCCATTCACATACGCATAATGTAAATATCTGTATGTCCATTCACATAAGCATTATGTAAATATATGTATGTCCATTCACATGCGCATATTGTATATATCTGTATTTCCATTCATGTACGCATAATGTAAATATCTGTATGTCCAATCACGTATGCATATTGTAAATATCTGTATGTCCATTAACGTACGCATAATGTAAATATATGTATGTCCATTCACATGCGCATATTTTAAATATCTGTACGTCCATTCACATATGCATAATGTACATTTTTGTATGTCTATTCACATACGCATGATGTAAATATCTGTATGTCCATTTACATATGCATAATGCAAATATCTATATGTCCATTTACATATACATAATGTTAATATCTGTATGTCCATTCACATATGCATAATGTACATTTTTGTATGTCCATTCATATATGCATAATGTAAATATCTGTATGTCCATTCACATGCGCATATCGTAAATATCTGTATGTCCTTTTACATACGCATAATGTAAATATCTGTATGTCCATTCACATATGCATAGTGTAAATATCTGTATGTCCATTCACATGCGCATCATGTAAATATCTGTATGACCATTCACATACGCAAAATGTAAATTTTTGTATGTCCATTCACATACGCAAAATGTAAATTTTTGTATGTCCATGCACATACGCATGATGTAAATATCTGTATGTCCATTCACATACGCATAATGTAAATATCTGTATGGACATTCACATATACATAATGTAAACATATGTATGTCCATTCACATACGCATGATGTAAATATCTGTATGTCCATTCACATACGCATAATGTAAATATCTGTATGTTCTTTTACAAACGCATGATGTAAATATCTGTATGTCCATTCACATACGCATAATGTAAATATCTGTATGTCCATTCACATAAGCATTATGTAAATATATGTATGTCCATTCACATGCGCATATTGTATATATCTGTATGTCCATTCATGTACGCATAATGTAAATATCTGTATGTCCAATCATGTATGCATATTGTAAATATCTGTATGTCCATTAACGTACGCATAATGTAAATATATGTATGTCCATTCACATGCGCATATTGTAAATATCTGTATGTCCATTCACATGCGCATATTGTAAATATCTGTATGTCCATTCACATATGCATAATGTACATTTTTGTATGTCCATTCACATACGCATGATGTAATTATCTGTTTGTCCATTTACATATGCATAATGCAAATATCTATATGTCCATTTACATATACATAATGTTAATATCTGTATGTCCATTCACATATGCATAATGTACATTTTTGTATGTCCATTCATATATGCATAATGTAAATATCTGTATGTCCATTCACATGCGCATATCGTAAATATCTGTATGTCCTTTTACATACGCATAATGTAAATATCTGTATGTCCATTCACATATGCATAGTGTAAATATCTGTATGTCCATTCACATGCGCATCATGTAAATATCTGTATGACCATTCACATACGCAAAATGTAAATTTTTGTATGTCCATTCACATACGCAAAATGTAAATTTTTGTATGTCCATGCACATACGCATGATGTAAATATCTGTATGTCCATTCACATACGCATAATGTAAATATCTGTATGGACATTCACATATACATAATGTAAACATATGTATGTCCATTCACATACGCATGATGTAAATATCTGTATGTCCATTCACATACGCATAATGTAAATATCTGTATGTTCTTTTACAAACGCATGATGTAAATATCTGTATGTCCATTCACATACGCATAATGTAAATATCTGTATGTCCATTCACATAAGCATTATGTAAATATATGTATGTCCATTCACATGCGCATATTGTATATATCTGTATGTCCATTCATGTACGCATAATGTAAATATCTGTATGTCCAATCATGTATGCATATTGTAAATATCTGTATGTCCATTAACGTACGCATAATGTAAATATATGTATGTCCATTCACATGCGCATATTGTAAATATCTGTATGTCCATTCACATGCGCATATTGTAAATATCTGTATGTCCATTCACATATGCATAATGTACATTTTTGTATGTCCATTCACATACGCATGATGTAATTATCTGTTTGTCCATTTACATATGCATAATGCAAATATCTATATGTCCATTTACATATACATAATGTTAATATCTGTATGTCCATTCACATATGCATAATGTACATTTTTGTATGTCCATTCATATATGCATAATGTAAATATCTGTATGGCCATTCACATGCACATATTGTAAATATCTGTATGTCCTTTTACATACGCATAATGTAAATATCTGTATGTCCATTCACATATGCATAGTGTAAATACCTGTATGTCCATTCACCTGCGCATATTGTAAATATCTGTATGACCATTCACATACGCAAAATGTAAATTTTTGAATGTCCATTCACATACGCATGATGTAAATATCTGTATGTCCTTTTACATACGCATAATGCAAATATCTGCCTGTCCATTCACATACGCATGATGTAAATATCTGTATGTCCATTTACATATGCATAATGCAAATATCTATATGTCCATTTACATATACATAATGTTAATATCTGTATGTCCATTCACATATGCATAATGTACATTTTTGTATGTCCATTCATATATGCATAATGTAAACATATGTATGTCCTTTCACATACGCATGATGTAAATATCTGTATGTCCATTCACATACGCATAATGTAAATATCTGTATGTCCATTCACATAAGCATAATGTCAAACTCTGTATGTCCATTCACATACAACATACAGCCGTCCTGCGCATGTAAAGTTGGAAGAATGGCTGCAAAGTTCCCCTGAAGAAGCTTCAGACCAGGAGGCAGCGACAACAAAAGAAAGTGTGCAGCGCATGTTTATTTTCTGCGCTTCGCCTGGAGCACGTTTTCAGTTGCTGCGTGCCTTCATTTGAATTCAGTCATTTGAAAAGATAAAGCATTTCTCTCCATTCCTCCTAAATGGCGAGCTCGTCTTTCTCACCTTGTTTGCCGAGCCCACCAGAGGGGAATCGCGTCACGCTTTTTGCATTCTGATGCCCTCCGCTACCGTGTGACTCGGGTTTTTATTGCCTCATTTCAGGCCGGCCGCCGTGGCGAGGCCGGGCCCGCGTGACGGCGGCGCCGCGATGTATTTTTAATTGTCGGACTCCAACGCGCCGACAGCGTCGCTGCTGAAAAAAACATGAGTTCCCAAAGTCGTACAATGCCAATCAGGAGAAGTATACGCGCCTGCAAGACTGCAATCAGCACAGCTGCCAAAAAGACACAATTGCCCCCCCGACCCCCACACACAGATTTGGAATATTTAACCAAATCCATTTCTAAAACAATACCCAGCCACTGATTGCTGCCTGTAATCATTGCGCTTGTTCAGCTGGGTTTTATATTAGCTCCCTGCTTTTTCTAAAAATCAAAGTAGTTGATTATTAATGTCATTTCTGTATTTTCCGGACTATAGAGCGCACTGGCATGTAAACCACACTCACTAAGTTTGAGCAAAAAATATGTTTTTCATGTATTAGTTGCACCGTGTTTATTTAATTGTTTCCAAACGGTGTCTGTAACAGGGCAGTAAAACGGCGGATCAAACAAAACAGAATTCATCGTCATGGACCCGCTAGCTGCAGACGCTAGCTCTCCAATCAGCTAAACAGACCGAAAAACGCAACGGTGACGTTTTGGTGAATTTAGTGAGGAATTTGTGAAACTGAAACATTACAAAAATAATGCCGTTGTAAGTTAATGATACTAACACAGACACCCGTAAATGTGTTAGCATATTAGCAAATGCTAACGACGCTAGATTCGTTACACTACGATAGCACGTAAAAACATGCATGAAAATAATTCGTACAGACATCACACATGGGACGATTTAGTAAGTAGGAATTGTTTTAGTTATATTGTAAAACTTACAAACGTTGCTCGGAGCAACGAATGACGAATCCATAAGAGTAGAAACGCTATGGATGGCGTTTTGGTGAATTTACTGAGGAATTTGTGAAACTGAAACAATACCAAAATAATGCCGTTGTAAGTTAATAATACTAACACAGACACCCGTAAATGTGTTAGCATATTAGCAAATGCTAACGACGCTAGATTCGTTACACTACGATAGCACGTAAAAACATGCATGAAAACAATTCGTACAGACATCACACATGGGACGGTTTAGTAAGTAGGAATTGTTTTAGTTATATTGTAAAACTTACAAACGTTGCTCGGAGCGATGAATGACAAATCCATAAGAGTGGAAAACGCTATGGATGGCGTTTTGGTGAATTTACTGAGGAATTTGTGAAACTGAAACAATACCAAAATAATGCCGTTGTAAGTTAATAATACTAACACAGACACCCGTAAATGTGTTAGCATATTAGCAAATGCTAACGACGCTAGATTCGTTACACTACGATAGCACGTAAAAACATGCATGAAAACAATTCGTACAGACATCACACATGGGACGGTTTAGTAAGTAGGAATTGTTTTAGTTATATTGTAAAACTTACAAACGTTGCTCGGAGCGATGAATGACAAATCCATTAGAGTGGAAAACGCTATGGATGGCGTTTTAGTGAATTTACTGAAAAATTTGTGAAACTAAAACAATAAAAAAATAATGCCGTTGTAAGTTAATAATACTAACACAGACACTCGTAAACCTGTTAGCATATTAGCAAATACTAACGGCGCTAGCTTCGTCACATTACGATAGCACGTACAAATATGCATAAAAACACTCCTACAGACATCACACATGGGACGGTTCAGTAAGTAAGAATTGTTTTAGTTATATTGTAAAACTTACAAACGTTGCTCGGAGCGATGAATGACGAATCCATAAGAGTGGAAAACGCTATGGATGGCGTTTTGGTGAATTTACTGAGGAATTTGTGACACTGAAACAATACAAAAATACTAATACTAATACTAACACAGACACTCGTAAATGTGTTAGCGTATTAGCAAATGCTAATTAGGCTATCTTTGTTACAGTACGATAGCACGTACAAACGTGCATGAAAACACTCCTACAGACATCACACATGGGACGGTTTAGTAAGTAAGAATTGTTTTAGTTATATTGTAAAACTTACAAACGTTGCTTGGAGCGATGAATGACGAATCCATGAGAGTAGAAATGCTATGGATGGCGTTTCGGTGAATTTACTGAGGAATTTGTGAAACTGAAACAATACACAAATAATGCCGTTGTAAGTTATTAATACTAACACAGACACCCGTAAATGTGTTAGCATATTAGCAAATGCTAACGAATTTAGATTCGTTACACTACGATAGCACGTAAAAACATGCATGAAAACAATTCGTACAGACATCACACATGGGACGGTTTAGTAAGTAGGAATTGTTTTAGTTATATTGTAAAACTTACAAACGTTGCTTGGAGCAATGAATGACGAATCCATAAGAGTGGAAAACGCTATGGATGGCGTTTTAGTGAATTTACTGAAAAATTTGTGAAACTAAAACAATACAAAAATAATGCCGTTGTAAGTTAATAATACTAACACAGACACCCGTAAATGTGTTAGCATATTAGCAAATGCTAACGACGCTAGATTCGTTACACTACGATAGCACGTACAAATATGCATAAAAACACTCCTACAGACATCACACATGGGACGGTTCAGTAAGTAAGAATTGTTTTAGTTATATTGTAAAACTTACAAACGTTGCTTGGAGCAATGAATGACAAATCCATAAGAGTGGAAAACGCTATGGATGGCGTTTTAGTGAATTTACTGAAAAATTTCTGAAACTAAAACAATAAAAAAAATAATGCCGTTGTAAGTTCATAATACTAACACAGACACTCGTAAACCTGTTAGCATATTAGCAAATGCTAACGGCGCTAGCTTCGTCACATTACGATAGCACGTACAGATATGCATAAAAACACTCCTACAGACATCACACATGGGACGGTTCAGTAAGTAAGAATTGTTTTAGTTATATTGTAAAACTTACAAACGTTGCTTGGAGCAATGAATGACGAATCCATAAGAGTAGAAACGCTATGGATGGCGTTTTTGTGAATTTACTGAAGAATTTAGGAAATTTAAATAATACAAAAAGAATGCCGTTGTAAGTTAATAATACTAACACAGACACTCGTAAAGGTGTTAGCATATTCGCTAATGCTAACGAGGCCAGATTCATTAAATTATAATAGCACGTACAAATATGCATGAAAACACTCCTGCAGACATCGAACATGGGACAGTTTAGTAAGTAAGAATTGTTTTAGTTATATTGTAAAACTTACAAACGTTGCTTGGAGCAATGAATGACGAATCCATAAGAGTAGTAACGCTATGGATGGCGTTTTGGTGAATTTACTGAGGAATTTGTGACACTGAAACAATACAAAAATACTAATACTAATACTAACACAGACACTTGTAAATGTGTTAGCATATTAGCAAATGCTAATGAGGCTAGCTTCGTTACATTACGATAGCACGTACGAATATGCATGAAAACACTCCTACAGACATCACACATGGGACGGTTTAGTAAGCAGGAATTCTTTTAGTTATATTGTAAAACTTACAAACGTTGCTCGGAGCGATGAATGAAGGATCCGTACGAGTAGAAACGCTATGGACCACTTGAAGACCGGATGGCACTTCTACTTCCGGTTCAGAGCTCTAAACAGCAGGAAACACTTGTAGGCATTCACAAACAATGACACACACCTATTCAGTGTGTTAGCTTGTTTGTTTGTTTTTTAACATTATGGTCATCAGCGAAGAAAAGTCCATAAATTAGCAGAATCCATAAGAGTAGAAACGCTATGGATGACGTTTTGGTGAATTTACTGAAACGATTGTTAGACGCTAAATGAACACTTAGCGTCTAACAATCTCTGTGAACCTTTTCAATCCGGTTTCAGGGCAAATCACTCTACGGAGACAGCCCTCGCAAAAATGACTAATGATCTATTGCTAACGATGGATTCTGATGCTTCATCTATGTTGCTGCTTCTTGATCTTAGCGCCACTTTCGATACTGTTGATCATAATATTTTATTAGAGCGTATCAAAATGCGTATTGGGATGTCAGACTTAGCCTTGTCTTGGTTTAACTCTTATCTTACTGACAGGATGCAGTGCGTCTCCCATAACAATGTGACCTCGGACTATGTTAAGGTAACGTGCGGAGTTCCCCAGGGTTCGGTTCTTGGCCCTGCACTCTTTAGTATCTACATGCTGCCGCTAGGTGACATCAAACGCAAATACGGTGTTAGCTTTCACTGTTATGCTGATGACACTCAACTCTACATGCCCCTAAAGCTGACCAACACGCCGGATTGTAGTCAGCTGGAGGCGTGTCTTAATGAAATTAAACAATGGATGTCCGCTAACTTTTTGCAACTCAACGCTAAGAAAACGGAAATGCTGATTATCGGTCCTGCTAGACACCGACATCTATTTAATAATACCACCTTAACATTTGACAACCAAACAATTAAACAAGGAGACTCTGTAAAGAATCTGGGTATTATCTTCCACCCAACTCTCTCGTTTGAGTCACACATTAAGAGTGTTACTAAAACGGCCTTCTTTCATCTCCGTAATATCGCTAAAATTCGTTCCATTTTGTCCACAAGCGATGCTGAGATCATTATTCATGCGTTCGTTACATCTCGTCTCGATTACTTACTAAACCGTCCCATGTGTGATGTCTGTAGGAGTGTTTTCATGCATATTTGTACGTGCTATTATAATTTAATGAATCTGGCCTCGTTAGCACTAGCTAATATGCTAACACATTTACGAGTGTATGTGTTAGTATTATTAACTTACAACGGCATTCTTTTTGTATTAATTAAATTTCCCAAATTCTTCAGTAAATTCACCAAAACGTCATCCATAGCGTTTCTACTCTTATGGATTCTTTATTCGTCGTTCCAAGCAACATTTGTAAGTTTTACAATATAACTAAAACAATTCTTATTTACTAAACCGTCCCATGTGTGATGTCTGTAGGAGTGTTTTCATGCATATTTGTACGTGCTATTATAATTTAATGAATCTGGCCTCGTTAGCACTAGCTAATATGCTAACACCTTTACGAGTGTCTGTGTTAGTATTATTAACTTACAACGGCATTCTTTTTGTATTATTTAAATTTCCCAAATTCTTCAGTAAATTCACCAAAACGTCATCCATAGCGTTTCTACTCTTATGGATTCTTCATTCGTCGTTCCAAGCAACATTTGTAAGTTTTACAATATAACTAAAACAATTCTTACTTACTAAACCGTCCCATGTGTGATGTCTGTAGGAGTGTTTTCATGCATATTTGTACGTGCTATTATAATTTAATGAATCTGGCCTCGTTAGCACTAGCTAATATGCTAACACCTTTACGAGTGTATGTGTTAGTATTATTAACTTACAACGGCATTCTTTTTGTATTAATTAAATTTCCCAAATTCTTCAGTAAATTCACCAAAACGTCATCCATAGCGTTTCTACTCTTATGGATTCTTTATTCGTCGTTCCAAGCAACATTTGTAAGTTTTACAATATAACTAAAACAATTCTTATTTACTAAACCGTCCCATGTGTGATGTCTGTAGGAGTGTTTTCATGCATATTTGTACGTGCTATTATAATTTAATGAATCTGGCCTCGTTAGCACTAGCTAATATGCTAACACCTTTACGAGTGTCTGTGTTAGTATCATTAACTTACAACGGCATTCTTTTTGTATTAATTAAATTTCCCAAATTCTTCAGTAAATTCACCAAAACGTCATCCATAGCGTTTCTACTCTTATGGATTCTTCATTCGTCGTTCCAAGCAACATTTGTAAGTTTTACAATATAACTAAAACAATTCTTACTTACTAAACCGTCCCATGTGTGATGTCTGTAGGAGTGTTTTCATGCATATTTGTACGTGCTATTATAATTTAATGAATCTGGCCTCGTTAGTATTAGCTAATATGCTAACACCTTTACGAGTGTCTGTGTTAGTATTATTAACTTACAACGGCATTCTTTTTGTATTGTTTCAGTTTCACAAATTCTTCGGTAAATTCACCAAAACGTCATCCATAGCGTTTCTACTCTTATGGATTCTTCATTCGTCGCTCCAAGCAACGTTCGTAAGTTTTACAATATAACTAAAACAATTCTTACTTACTAAACCGTCCCATGTGTGATGTCTGTAGGAGTGTTTTCATGCATATTTGTACGTGCTATCATAATGTAATCAAGTTAGCGCAGTTAGCATTAGCTAATATGCTAACAGGTTTACGAGTGCCTGTGTTAGTATTATTAACTTACAACGGCATTCTTTTAGTATTGTTTCAGTTTCACAAATTCTTTGGTAAATTCACCAAAACGTCATCCATAGCGTTTCTACTCTTATGGATTATTCATTGATCGCTCCAAGCAACGTTTGTAAGTTTTACAATATAACTAAAACAATTCTTACTTACTAAACCGTCCCATGTGTGATGTCTGCAGGAGTGTTTTCATGCATATTTGTACGTGTTATCATAATTTAATGAATCTGGCCTCGTTAGCATTAGCTAATATGCTAACAACTTTACGAGTGTCTGTGTTAGTATTATTAACTTACAACGGCATTCTTTTTGTATTATTTAAATTTCCCAAATTCTTCAGTAAATTCACCAAAACGTCATCCATAGCGTTTCTACTCTTATGGATTCTTCATTGATCGCTCCAAGCAACGTTTGTAAGTTTTACAATATAACTAAAACAATTCTTACTTACTAAACCGTCCCATGTTCGATGTCTGCAGGAGTGTTTTCATGCATATTTGTTATTTCTATCGTAATGTAGTCAAGCTAGTGTCGTTAGCATTACACCTTTACGAGTGTCTGTGTCAGTATTATTAACTCACCATGGCATTCTTTTTGCGTTGTTTCAGTTTCACAAATTCCTCGGTAAATTCACCAAAACATCACCGTGGACTTATTGAGTCTGTTTGGCTGATTGGAGAGCTAAATTGCGCAGCTAGTGGGTCCATGACGATGACTTCTGTTTTGCTTGATCCGCCGTTTTACTGCCCTGTCACAGACACAGTTTGGAAACAACGAAGGTATGTAAATAAACATTTATAAAATATTTCTGTGTAAATAACTAATTTCACGACGCATTTATCTGCGACTTACAGTCCGGTGCGGTTTATATATGGAAAAATATGTCTTTTATAATTTACAGCAGGGGTGTCAAACTCAAATACAGAGTGGGCCAAAATTTAAAACTGAACAAAGCCGCGGGCCAAGGTTGAACAAATTAACCTTTTAATAGAGACCTAAATAAGTTTTGCATTGAATATTGAACAAGTAAGGCTTATATAACTTTATAGTGACATGCAAAATCGAGTTTCAAAAAATAATAATAATAATAATAATTAAAAAATATCAATGGCATATCAAATACAATTTAATTAAAAATTGAATGCCTCTTTTCTATTTGCAGCCTTCTGAGGTAAATATCAAAATACACTTTTTCCACAGGCTAATAATACATTTGAAAAATAAAATAACAATAATGAATGAATCAAAAACATTCAAGCCTTGAAGTAGCAAGACAAAGTGCATGAATAAAACGTTAATTATTGCTCAGTTTGCTACGCTGATTTGCTTTAACACTGAATATGGAACAAGCAACGCTAATATAACTTAATAGTGCAAAATCTACTTTCAAAAAACAAACGAAAAAACATCAATGGTATATTAAATAAAATTTAAATAAAAAATTGACCGCCTCTTTTCTATTTGCAGCCTTCTGAGGTAAATATCAACATGTGGTGGTAGCGGGGGGTGTATATTGTAGCGTCCCGGAAGAGTTAGTGCTGCAAGGGGTTCGGGGTATTCGTTCTGTTGTGTTTATGTTGTGTTACGGTGCGGATGTTCTCCCGAAATGCGTTTGTCATTCTTGTTTGGTGTGGATTCACAGTGTGGCGCATATTTGTAACAGTGTTAAAGGCCTACTGAAAGCCACTACTACCGACCACGCAGTCTGATAGTTTATATATCAATGATGAAATCTTAACATTGCAACACATGCCAATACGGCCGGGTTAACTTATAAAGTGCAATTTTAAATTTCCCGCCAAACTTCCGGTTGAAAAAGCCTTTGGAGGATGACGTATGCGCGTGACGTAGCCCGGGGAACAGAGATATGCCTTCCCCATTGAATACAATACAAAAAAGCTCTGTTTTCATTTCATAATTCCACAGTATTCTGGACATCTGTGTTGGTGAATCTTTTGCAATTTGTTTAATGAACAAGGGAGGCTGCAAAGAAGAACGTTGTAGGTGGGATCGATCGGTGTATTAGCGGCTGGCTGTAGCAACACAACAAGGACTACTTACTTGGATAGCAGACGCCTAGCCGATGCTAGCCGCGGCCACCGCACGGATGATCGGGTGAAGTCTTTCGTCGCGCCGTCGATCGCTGGAACGCAGGTGAGCACGGGTGTTGATGAGCAGAGCAGATGAGGGCTGGCTGGCGTAGGTGGAGCGCTAATGTTTTTAGCATAGCTCTGTGAGGTCCGGTTGCTAAGTTGCTAAGTTAGCCTTAGCGTCGTTAGCAACAGCATTGTTAAGCTTTGCCAGGCTGAGATCTATTAACCGCGTAGTTACATGTACATGGTTTAATAGTATTGTTGATCTTCTGTCTATCCTTCCAGTCAGGGATTTATTTATTTTGTTTCTATCTGCATTTGAGACAGATGCTATCACGTTAGCTCATGCTAAAGAGCTTCGTCGATGTATTGTCGTGGAGATAAAAGTCACTGTGAATGTCCATTTCGCGTTCTCGACTCTCATTTTCAAGAGGATATAGTATCCGAGGTGGTTTAAAATACAAATCCGTGATGCACAATAGAAAAAGGAGAGAGTATGGAATCCAATGAGCCAGCTTGTACCTAAGTTATGGTCAGAGCGAAAAAAATATGTATTTCACTGCATTCTAGTCTGTCACTCTACTGTTCCTCATCCACGAATCTTTCATCCTCACTCAAATTAATGGGGTAATCGTCGCTTTCTCGGTCCGAATAGCTCTAGCTGCGTTGAAAACAATAGGAAAATATGAGGGAGTGAACAACTGACAACGTCACGCTACTTCCGGTAGGGGCAAGGTTTTTTTTTTATCAGAGACCAAAAGTTGCGAACTTTATCAACGTTGTTTTATACTAAATCCTTTAAGCAAAAATATGGCAATATCGCAACATGATCAAGTATGACACATAGAATGGATCTGCTATCCCCGTTTGAATAAAAACATTTCATTTCAGGAGGCCTTTAAAGTTGTTTATACGGACACCCTCAGTGTGACCTGCATGGCTGTTGACCAAGTATGCCTGGCATTCACTTGCGTGTGTGTAAAAGCCGCATATATTATGTGACTGGGCCGGCACGCTGTATGTTTGGAGGAAAAGCGGATGTGACGACAGGTTGTAGAGGACGCTAAAGGCAGTGCCTTTAAGGCCTTAAAGGCAGTGCCTATAAGGCACGCCCCCAATATTGCCATTATAATACCATTGTCATTATAGGGTCTTGTGTGTAGAATTTTGAGGACAAAAAATAAATAATTCCATTTCACGTTGTCATTATAGGCAGCGGAGCAGCATCAGCGCAGCGGTTCTTTGAAGGCTCGTAAAATCAAAACCGTAGCACTTATCATAACGCTTTCGTCAACTTTTAATCAGAAGGGTTCAATCTCTCTCCTGTAGTAGTTTGAAGCCGAAACGACAAACGCGCTCAGGGGAGATAATGTTTGATGTTTGGTGACCGGATTAAACAAAAAATTTGTTTTGAAGGAGGGATAGCAAACTTCCTGTTGATTTTTGCTGAAGGATGTCAATCTATGAAATGTAGGTCTAAGTGAGACCTACGTAAAGGTTTTTTGTTTCATGTCTCTAAGACGTTCCTACCGGAAGTTACAAGCAGTTTTGTCTGTGTTTTCCTCTGAGAAGCAGTTTTGTCTCCATTTTATTCAAAAATTGCGCTAGAGCGCAATTTTGAGTTTGGAGTTTTTTGTTTTTTTTTAAATCGCAATTTCCACCAGTCCTGATGTGTGTGAGAAGTTTGGTGAGTTTTGAAGTATTTTAAAGGGGGTCAAATTACAGGTCAAAGAGGCAAAAATGAGTGTTTTTAGTAAATTTTAGTCTTGAAGTCACACCAAATTCCTGTTGGTTTTTGCCCAAAGATGTTGAATTATGAAATGTAGGTCTAAGTGAGACCTACATATAGGTTTTTGTTTCATGTCTCAACGACCTTCCTAGTGGGAGTTACAAGCAGTTTTCTTCCTAGCGGGCGCTAGAGCGCAATTTTTATTTTTGGGGTTAGGTTTTTTTTACTAAAGTGGTTGGGGCACGTTTTTCTATGTGTGCGTCAAATTTGGTGAGTTTTGAAACCTTACAATAACAATAGGTTCCTTCTAGGGATGTCCGATAATGGCTTTTTGCCGATATCCGATATGCCGATATTGTCCATCTCTTTAATTACCGATACCGATATCAACCGATACCAACCGATATATACAGTCGTGGAATTAACACATTATTATGCCTAATTTGGACAACCAGGTATGGTGAAGATGAGGTACTTTTTAAAAAAATGAATCAAATAAAATAAGATAAATAAATTAAAAATAAAAAAAATTTCTTGAATAAAAAAGAAAGGAAAACAATATAAAAACAGTTACATAGAAACTAGTAATTAATGAAAATTTGTAAAATTAGTTGTAAAGGTTAGTACTATTAGTGGACCAGCAGCACGCACAATCATGTGTGCTTACGGACTGTATCCCTTGCAGACTGTATTGATATATATTGATATATAATGTAGGAACCAGAATATTAATAACAGAAAGAAACAACCCTTTTGTGTGAATGAGTGTGAATGAGTGTAAATGGGGGAGGGAGGTTTTTTGGGTTGGTGCACTAATTGTAAGTGTATCTTGTGTTTTTTATGTGGATTAAATTTAAAAAAAAAAAAAAAAAAAAAAAAAAAAAAGCGATACTGATAATAAAAAACCCGATACCGATAATTTCCGATATTACATTTTAACGCATTTATCGGCCGATAATATCGGCAGACCGATATTATCGGACATCTCTAGTTCCTTTGTACCTGTACAAAGGACTCCCTGTGGGAGTCCTTTATACAGGGTACAGGGCGGACCCTAATTACACGGCGGGCCAGATTTGACACCCATGATTTAGAGCAGGGGTGTCAAACGTACGGCCCGAGGGCCGGATCAGGCCCGCAAACAGGTTTCATCCGGCCCGCGGGATGAATTTGCTAAGTATAAAAATGAACCTGAAACTTTTGAACGAAAAAAACAGCTGTTCTAAATGTGTCCACTGGATGTCACAATAGCAATTGTTTGTATCTTTCTAGATGATGCTACATAGGGACAAAATAAACCACACAATGTTAGTACACCAGTCGAGGAAAATGATCAAACTACATAAATAACATACTGTAATTAGATTTTTATATTATTATTTTTATCTTGATAGATTGAAAGAGTTGACTGATGAACATTATCACATAATTTATTCAGAAAATATAAATAACGACAAATAAAGATAGAATACTATGAACCGCAACATGTGTCAGGTTCAAACACTGATGACATCTATTAAACAGACGAGAAGCAAGGAATCATGCAGAGACAGAGTTAAGTTCGGCTCAATTGAGGAGACACGTTTTTTGGGCTGTACTCTAGTTACAGATCCAAACTACGTTCTAAATGTCCAGCCCACGTGCTTCCTCTATTTATTTGGGAGGTCCCTGGTTACATCACTGAAGCTGTCGCTGAGGTAAGGGGGTAATCTCGACAGCTCCAGTTAGACACAATATATAATTATACAAAAATGCAGTTGTCATATCGCCCTGTCTCTGCTCTATCTGCGTCACGGCGGCGGTGTTCGGCCTTGGCAGTCAGTGGGCCGTTCCTGGACACGGACACTGACACGAGACTGCCTTGCAATCTTTTGGATTGCCAGCTTTGCACAGACAAAGGAAAATACCACTTCAGCAGATTTGATAATAACTATAGCAACGGCCCTTAAGCATAAGCGTTGTGTGATAATATATACATAATTATTCTAACATTTCCCTCCTGTTTATCACATAACTTACCCCTTCTTATCCCTAATAACTTCTTCTTGCGTTTTTTCAGTTAATAGTTAATTTCTTTAGGGCCAAGTTATGTTTACACTCAGAGTTCAACATCATCATATTTTTATATTTTATATATATATATAGTCACCAGGGTCTGGAAACAGTAGCAAAAAAAATATGATTTGTACATTTTCAGAATGTGCTTGTTATATTTTTAAACAAAGAAAACAATCTGAAGTTGTCTTTAATTTTAAATTATTGTGCCGTGATTTTACCAGTCCGGCCCACTTGGGAGTAGATTTTTCTCCATGTGGCCCCCGATCTAAAATGAGTTTGACACCCCTGATTTAGAGGGTGCGGCTTATACACCGATGCGCACTATAATCCAGAATGTAGTTGCAGTCCTATTGAAACAAGGTCGTCAGCGATCACTGGAAACGAGTATGATTGTCCTCCTGTTGGTGGGATTGCCTTCAGGAGACCGCCTGTGCGTGGAATCTTTTCAAGTGGGGAGACTGGTGCACAGACAGCCGCCACCCTGTCCGTGGCAAAGAGGAGGCCAGGGTCCAATGGCACGGAGACCAAGACAATTGGGGGCCCATCTTTGCTGCAGCCTTCTTCCACCTTTGTGACCGTTGTGGAGCTTCTATGCAACCATCATCCGCCGTCGAGGTCTTTCTAAGTAAGTAAGAAACAAGGTAAAAGAGCGCCGACAGTAGAAATGACGGACTCATAAATGATAAAAGAGCCTCCGCTCGTGCTGATTTAGCGTTTACGCGCGTCGGCCCCTCAGCGTTAGCATCTCGTACGTCAGCCGCCCGCCGTTGGAAGCGTGTGTTTTCTCCCCCGCTTGACGAGAACAAGCGGCGACGTAAGCGTTTAGAGCGCAAATATTTTCCAAGCGCCTCCCCCTCCCCCCCCTTTTTCTTTGACTAGTGAAGCGCCAAGACAAGATGAAGCCTTGTTAGGATGTAGAGACGTCGCGGATAGGACCTGTGACAGGTGATGAAAGACGAGCGCAAGGTGGGAGACAAGCGGCGGGGGCGGAGACTCTTTTACGTCGTAAGCGTTGCACTTTTTTTTGCCGTCGCGGCACATTGAAAGACGCCTTTTTTTGCGAACGTCTCCGGCCCCTCCCCCCCCATCCCCTTCATCATCTCTCACACCGTCTCAGCAACTTCAAACGGCATATTTGTAACGCCGCGCTTCACTTATTTGCCTCCGCTCGGAGATAAACACTCGTTCAGTGCCGAGCATCACGGCGGGCAAACCTCGCCAGAGCAGCTTTTTGAATAAATTAGCCAACATGAATGAAACATGAAAATACAATTCAAGTTTTTGGCTGTGGTGAGTCCTTCAAGGCGGCAAAGTGGGCAGAAATATGACAGGAGAGAGTTTAGGAAGTGACCTCACACATGTTTGACAACAATAATAATCAACATTGTCGGCCACCAAAAATAAGAAGATCCGGAATGTCCCCAAAAAGTGGACTCTTTGAGCACATTTCCCATCTTTAAAGTCCACCTGGACATCATTGACAATTTACAGAGGCCCGCCACTTGATATAGTGTGGCCCACCACTTCATTTTACGTGGTGCTGCCATATTATTTTATGTAGCCGCAGCATCTTTTTATGTGGCCCGCTGCGCCTTTTTGTGGTCCGCTGCATATTTTAAAATGGCCCGCCGCATCGTTTATGTGGCCCATTACGACTTTTTAAGGGGCCCTCCACATCTTTTTTTGTGGTCTGCCACACCTTTTTATTTAGTCCATCGCATGTGGTGCGCGACATCTTTTTAACTGGCCCGTTGCATCTTTTTGTGTGGCCCGTTGCATCTTTTTGTGTGGCCCATCACACCTTTTTTATGTGGCCCATCGCATGTTTTTATGAGGCCCATCACACCTTTTATGTGGCCCACCACATCTTTTTTTGAGGCTCATTGCACCTTTTTACGAGGCCCAACACTTCTTTTCATGTGGCCCATCACACCTTTTAACGTAGCCCATCGCACCTTTTTAAGTGGCCCACCACCTCTTTTTTTGAGGCTCATGGCACCTTTTTATGAGGCCCATCGCACATTTTTATGTGGCCCACCACTTCTTTTTATCTGACCCATCACACCTTTTTACGTGGCCCATCGCACCTTTTTAAGTGGCCCATCGCTTCTTTTTATGTGGCCCATCACACCTTTTTATGTGGCCCATCGCACCTTTTTAGTGACCCACCACTTCTTTTTATGTGGCCCATCACACATTTTTATGTGGCCCATCGCACCTTTTATTGTGGCCCACCACTTCTTTTTATGTGGCCCATCACACCTTTTTATGTGGCCCATCGCACCTTTTTATGTGGCCCATCGCACCTTTTTATGTGGCCCACTGCACATTTTTACGTGGTCCGCCACATTATTTAATGTGGCCCGCCCCACTTTTCTATGTGGACCGCTGCACTATATGTGGCCCACCGCAACTTTTTATGTAGTCCACCGCACCTTTTTAAGTGGCCCATCGCACCTTTTTACGTGGTCCGCCACTTATTTCATGTGGCTCGCCCCATTTTTCTATGTGGACCGCTGCACTTTATGTGGCCCACCGCAACTTTTTATGTAGTTCGCCACACCTTTTTAAGTGGCCCATCGCACCTTTTTACGTGGTCCGCCACATTATTTAAAATGGCCTGTCCCACTTTTCTATGTGGACCGCTGCACTTTATGTGGCCCACTTTTTATGTCGGCCACGGCACCTTTTTATGTGGGGCCATGGCACCTTTTTACGTGACCCGCTGCACCTTTTTATGTGGCCCACGGCACCTTTTTGTGTGGCCCGCCGCACCTTTTTATGTGGTCCATCGCACCTTTTAACAAGGTCTGCTGCACCTTTTTACGTGGTCACCCACACCTTTTTATGTGGCCCATCGCACCTTTTTATGTGGCCCACTGCACCTTTTTATGTGGCCCATCGCACCTTTTTATGAGGCCCATCACCCCTTTTATAGTGGCCCACTGCACCTTTTTACGAGGCCCACTGCACCTTTTTGTGTGGCCCACCGCCCCTTTTTATGTGGCCCACCGCACTTTTTATAGTGGCCCACTGCACCTTTTTATGAGGCCCACTGCACCTTTTTACGTGGCCCATCGCTCCTTTTTATGTGGCCCACTGCACCTTTTTATGTGGCCCATCGCACCTTTTTATGAGGCCCATCGCACCTTTTATCGTGGCCCATCGCACCTTTTATGTGGCCCACTGCACCTTTTTATGAGGCCCACTGCACCTTTTTATGTGGCCCATCGCACCTTTTTAAGTGGCCCATCACTCCATTTTATGTGGCCCACTGCACCTTTTTAAGTGGCCCATCGCACCTTTTTATGAGGCACCTCGAGCCTTTTATGAGGCACCTCGAGCCTTTTATGGTGGCCCATCGCACTTTTTATAGTGGCCAACAGCACCTTTTTATGAGGCCCACCACACCTTTTTATGTGGCCCATCACACCTTTTTATGTGGCCCACTGCACCTTTTTATGTGGCCCATCGCACCTTTTTATGAGGCCCATCACCCCTTTTATAGTGGCCCACTGCACCTTTTTACGAGGCCCACTGCACCTTTTTGTGAGGCCCATCGCCCCTTTTTATGTGGCCCACCGCACTTTTTATAGTGGCCCACTGCACCTTTTTATGAGGCCCACTGCACCTTTTTACGTGGCCCATCGCTCCTTTTTATGTGGCCCACTGCACCTTTTTATGTGGCCCATCGCACCTTTTTATGAGGCCCATCGCACCTTTTATTGTGGCCCATCGCACCTTTTATGTGGCCCACTGCACCTTTTTATGAGGCCCACTGCACCTTTTTATGTGGCCCATCGCACCTTTTTAAGTGGCCCATCACTCCATTTTATGTGGCCCACTGCACCTTTTTACGTGGCCCATCGCACCTTTTTATGAGGCACCTCGAGCCTTTTATGAGGCACCTCGAGCCTTTTATGGTGGCCCATCGCACTTTTTATAGTGGCCAACAGCACCTTTTTATGAGGCCCATCACACCTTTTTATGAGGCCCATCGAGCCTTTTATTGTGGCCCATCGCAACTTTTATTGTAGCCCACTGCACCTTTTTATGAGGCCCATTGCACCTTTTTATGAGGCTCATCGCACCTTTTATTGTGGCCCACTGCACCTTTTTATGAGGCCCATCGCACCTTTTTATGTCGTCCACCACACCTTTTTAAGTGGCGCATCACACCTTTTTATGTTGCCTGCCACACCTTTTGTGTGGTCCGCCGCCCCTTTTTAGGTGGCCCATTGCACCTTTTATGTGGCCCATCACTCCTTTTTATGTGGCCCACTGCACCTTTTTATGTGGCCCATCGCACCTTTTATTGTGGCCCATCGCACCTTTTTATGTGGCCCACTGCACCTTTTTATGAGGCCCATCGCACCTTTTTACGTCGTCCGCCACACCTTTTTATGTGGCGCATCACACCTTTTTACGTGGCCCGCCACGCCTTTTTATGTGGCCCACCGCACCTTATAATGTGTCCCGCCACACCTTTTTATGTGGCCCATCGCACCTTTCTATGTGGCCTGCCGCACCTTTCTATTTATGTGGGCCACCACATCATTGCATCATTGTGTGAAGGCCAAAAGGCATCTATTAATTCTTCTTATTCTTCTTCCGCTCCGTTTTTGGGTCGCACGTAACTCCCATCATCGTTGCTCCCGCTTTCAGGACAAGTGTGCTCATTCAACAAACCTTTAAAGAAATGACTCCTTTCCCTGTAATTCACAGTTTTCACATTTTTCCCCCCATCTCTCTCTGTCTGCTCCTTCCCCCATGTCTTTCAACCAACTTCACCCGTTCCACCATCAACGCATTCATCTCAATCAGGACAAAAAAAAGCTATGTGTTTTTTTTTAAAGCAGAACAATTCCCAACTTTTGCAGAATGTATGATTTTCCATAATCTTGGACATTACAATTGGTAATCATCACACCATTCTAACTGATGATTATGCAAAACTGCATTCTTGGCGGTGATGTCATTTTGACCTCCTGTGGCAGCAAGAATGTGACATGTGAGTGATGCACCATGTCTCATTAGGGGACTCTCAACCAATGTGACATGGCGCACAAGTTGGTGTTGTCACGACGAGGACCTCTTTATCTCCTGTACCAGTGTAAGTTATGGTTTCGACATTTTTCCTCTCTAAATGTTAGCTTGTTTGCAAGTAAATGTTATATACAATCAGGTAACATATTTTATTGTAAAAAAACATGTTATGCTGTTGCAGCAAAGAACTCTGGGTAATTAATCAGCTGGACATCACCTTGACAGAGAGGACGTTTGGCCAAATGGATAACACATCTGCCTTTCAACTCGATAACGTGGCAGATATCTTTTTTTCGATGATTTCACATCTCTGAGTCATATAGTTTAATGCCGACTTTTACGACAAACATTGATCATTTCTGTAGTCAAAGTACATTTCAGTATAGTTTCCGATCTTCAACATTAAAGCCATTTCAACATTAAAACTATTAAAGTAATTCTACATTAAAACCATTTCTATATCCTTCCTTCTGTATTCCACCTGCCTTTCAATCAGCATTCTTTAATATTCTAACCAATTCTAACATATTTTATTGTAAAAAAAAACAAAAAACGTTGATATATTCCCAGAATTAACTGAAAAATTCTTGGTAATTCAATGCCATTCAAAGTTGGACACAGTTTTGGCAACTATGCAGTTTGGCTGAAATGATAACACATGTGCTTAATACCTGAGTAATGTAGGTTTGAATCCCGGAGAGGACCATAAGAACAAATCTTTTTTTGGGGAAATTTACATTTTTGAGTCAAATATTTGAATTTGAACTAGTACGGCGTACATTTATCATTTCTATATTTATAGTACGTTTCAGTACAGTTTCCGATCTTTAAGATTCAACCCTTTTCACAGTTAAACCGTGTGGAGGGGGGTGTGGCCTGCGTACCTGCAGCGAAGCGGGGTGTGCCAGGTCCGGCTTCGAGATCAGCGACAGGTGCGTGGATGGCCCACCTGGGCCTGCTTATCTAATCACCGGTCGCTCTGTTAAAAAGGCAGCAGCCGGGGAGGAGACGGGAGTTAGGGGTGAAGCAAGAGCGAAAGTGAGACTGACACATGAACAGACAATTGCTGAAAAGCGCAAGAAGGGACAATTTATTGAAAAATAAAACATTCTTGTAAACCTGGAAGAGCCTGTCATGTCGGTGATTGGTGGTCCGAGGAACCCAGAGGAAAGAGTCCTCCACAAACCGTTTCTCCCATCCATTTTACATTCCACTGGCATTTCAGTTGAGCTTTAGCTCTTCAATTTTCAAACTATTTCTACAGTTTATTCAAACTTTTTTCTGAATTAATTCTGACATCAGGACTGGCAAAAATTGCGATCTAATAAAAAACCCAACCCCAAAACTAAAAATTGCGCTCTAGCGCCCCCTAGGAAGAAAACACAGACAAAACTGCCTGTAACTTCCAGTAGGAATGTCTTAGAGACATGAAACAAAAACCTCTATGTAGGTCTCACTTAGACCTACATTTCATATATTGACAACCCCCAGCAAAAATCAACAGGAAGTTTGCAATTCCCCCTTCAAAACAAAAGTTTTGTAAAAACCGGTCACCTTTTTTCAAACATTATCTCCTCTGAGCGCGTTTGTCGTTTCGGCTTCAAACTAGCACAGGAGAGAGATTGAACCCTTCTGATTAAAAGGCGACGAAAGAGTTTTAATTACTGCTCCTGTTTGGATTTTATGTGCCGTCAAAGTCGGTCCCGTACATCGCTGCTTGCAGCTTTAATTAGGGACCGAATGTCCCTTTGGGACAGAGGACCCCATTGTATTTGTAAGGATTTATTATTATTATACTGCCGCCTTTTTGAGTTGTAATTTGACCCCCTTAACATGCTTCAAAACTCACCATATTTGACACACACATCAGGACTGGCAAAAATTGCGATCTAATAAAAAACCCAACCCCAAAACTCAAAATTGCGCTCTAGCGCCCCCTAGGAAGAAAACACAGACACAACTGCTCCTAGGAAGAACACTCAGACAAAACTGCCTGTAACTTCCAGTAGGAATGTCTTAGAGACATGAAACAAAAACCTCTATGTAGGTCTCACTTAAACCTACATTTCACATATTGACAACCCCCAGAAAAAATCAACAGGAAGTTTGCAATTCCCCCTTCAAAACAAAAGATTTGTAAAAACCGGTCACCTTTTTTCAAACATTATCTCCTCTGAGCGCGTTTGTCGTTTCGGCTTCAAACTAGCACAGGAGAGAGATTGAACCCTTCTGATTAAAAGGTGACGAAAGAGTTTTAATTACTGCTCCGGTTTGGATTTTATGTGCCGTCAAAGTCGGTCCCGTCCATCGCTGCTTGCAGCTTTAATTAGGGACCGAATGTCCCTTTGGGACAGAGGACCCTATTTTATTTGTAAGGATTTATTATTATTATACCGCCGCCTTTTTGAGTTGTAATTTGACCCCCTTAACATGCTTCAAAACGCACCATATTTGACACACACATCAGGACTGGCAAAAATTGCGATCTAATAAAAAACCCAACCCCAAAACTCAAAATTGCGCTCTAGCGCCCCCTAGGAAGAAAACACAGACACAACTGCTCCTAGGAAGAAAACTCAGACAAAACTGCCTGTAACTTCCAGGAGGAATGTCTTAGAGACATGAAACAAAAACCTCTATGTAGGTCTCACTTAGACCTACATTTCACATATTGACAACCCCCAGCAAAAATCAACAGGAAGTTTGAAATTCCCCCTTCAAAACAAAAGTTTTGTAAAAACCAGTCACCTTTTTTCAAACATTATCTCCTCTGAGCGCGTTTGTCGTTTCGGCTTCAAACTAGCACAGGAGAGAGATTGAACCCTTCTGATTAAAAGGTGACGAAAGAGTTTTAATTACTGCTCCGGGTTTGGATTTTATGTGCCGTCAAAGTCGGTCCCGTCCATCGCTGCTTGCAGCTTTAATTAGGGACCGAATGTCCCTTTGGGACAGAGGACCCTATTGTATTTGTAAGGATTTATTATTATTATACCGCCGCCTTTTTGAGTTGTAATTTGACCCCCTTAACATGCTTCAAAACTCACCATATTTGACACACACATCAGGACTGGCAAAAATTGCGATCTAATAAAAAACCCAACCCCAAAACTCAAAATTGCGCTCTAGCGCCCCCTAGGAAGAAAACACAGACACAACTGCTCCTAGGAAGAAAACTCAGACAAAACTGCCTGTAACTTCCAGTAGGAATGTCTTAGAGACATGAAACAAAAACTTCTATGTAGGTCTCACTTAGACCTACATTTCACACATTGACAACCCCCAGCAAAAATCAACAGGAAGTTTGCAATTCCCCCTTCAAAACAAAAGTTTTGTAAAAACCAGTCACCCTTTTTCAAACATTATCTCCTCTGAGCGTGTTTGTCGTTTCGGCTTCAAACTAGCACAGGAGAGAGATTGAACCCTTCTGATTAAAAGGTGACGAAAGAGTTTTAATTACTGCTCCGGTTTGGATTGTATGTGCCGTCAAAGTCGGTCCCGTACATCGCTGCTTGCAGCTTTAATTAGGGACCGAATGTCCCTTTGGGACAGAGGACCCTATTGTATTTGTAAGGATTTATTATTATTATACCGCCGCCTTTTTGAGTTGTAATTTGACCCCCTTAACATGCTTCAAAACTCACCATATTTGACACACACATCAGGACTGGCAAAAATTGCGATCTAATAAAAAACCCAACCCCAAAACTCAAAATTGCGCTCTAGCGCCCCCTAGGAAGAAAACAAAGACACAACTGCTCCTAGGAAGAAAACTCAGACAAAACTGCCTGTAACTTCCAGTAGGAATGTCTTAGAGACATGAAACAAAAACCTCTATGTAGGTCTCACTTAGACCTACATTTCACATATTGACAACCCCCAGCAAAAATCAACAGGAAGTTTGCAATTCCCCCTTCAAAACAAAAGTTTTGTAAAAACCAGTCACCTTTTTTCAAACATTATCTCCTCTGAGCGCGTTTGTCGTTTCGGCTTCAAACTAGCACAGGAGAGAGATTGAACCCTTCTGATTAAAATGTGACGGAAGAGTTTTAATTACTGCTCCGGTTTGGATTTTATGTGCCGTCAAAGTCGGTCCCGTCCATCGCTGCTTGCAGCTTTAATTTTTCTTGTTTTTCAACACTGACTTTTTGCAGTGTGGTTGCCAGGTGAACACACTGCACCAAAACAAACATGCTTCTTGACCCAACGTTGCATCACATCTCTCACATGTTGCCAAGACCAGAAGACTCCTCTCTCATTGGACCACAAAAACAAACCAAAAAAAACACAATTTAGTGAGCAAATTAATATTTACATGCTTTAATTCACGCCTCCATTTCTTCCATGCTACTCCCCCCCCCCCCACCCTCAGCAGCTCCATTACCCCGCGGCGTTATTTCACATTAACATGTACGTCAGTCTCTGGAGTTAAATGCACACACACACACACACTTACACACACGCACGCACACACACACACACACGCGTCATACGGCGCCCAGTCATGTGCGCCGACAGATCCTAATAGCTGTTACTTTTACACAGTAAAGTCAGACAAGTACAGTAGGCGAGCATGTGTGCGCTAACAAACAACGCAAGGATGGTGGCATGAACACACACACACACACACACTTACACACACACACACTTCTAAAGCCGAGCAGTGCTGACAGCCAGTCTGCTATTTTTAAAGGGCACACTTCACAAGATATCATCTCCTCATCATTTGTCCTTAGGGATAAGTGTCTATTTACACAACACACACACACACACACACACACACGTTTGTTAATGTCCCGTCACTCAGTATCAAAGGGCACACACAAGTCTGTGAGTTAGTTGGCTTTCAAGTGTAAAAGAACACGGGGCCCTGCGTGTGTTCCTACGACATGATAGAGACCTCTGCGCCCCTCCTCAGTATTCCCCGCTCCTCGTCTGCAGGCTCGCCCTCCAGGCGCGTGATGATGCAAGCGGCGGCCAAACGGCAGCAAGAAGCATCGCCCCGGTCTGCAGATGTTCCGCCCACTTGAAAAGCGACAGTTGGCCCGCGGAATACAAAGTGGTCTTTATCTCCGCTCGGATCAATTTGGTTTTGGTCGAAACCTAATCTGGTGTGAACGCTATCGTACGCTGGCGCGCCGCACGGAACAAAGAGAAAGAGAAAAGATGATTTAAATCACAAGTATTTAATGATTAAGATCGCTTCCGTGGCCAAAGATTGCAGAAGAATACGCGTGCAGTTGAGAACGTGGTCACAAGTAAGCATCTGTCACATTTGAACCAATGCGGAAACAATTTTCCACGCTTTTGTGTGTGTTCATGGAGTCATAAACATATATATATATATTTATATATTTTTTTATATAAGATTAAAGATTAAAGATTAAGATTAAAGTACCATTGATTGTCACACACACACTAGATGTGGTGAAATTTGTCCTCTGCATTTGTCCCATCCCCTTGGGGAGCAGTGGGCAGCAGTGGCGCCGCGCCCGGGAATCATTTTGGTGATTTAACCCCCAACTCCAACCCTTTGTTGCTGAGTGCCAAGCAGGGAGGTTATGGGTCCCATTTTTATAGTCTTTGGTATGACTCGGCTGGGATTTTAACTCCAACCTACCGATCTCAGGGCGGACACTCTAATTTAATTATATTATGCTAGATCCACTCGACCTCCATTGCACCGCTGTCGTATTTTACGCTTCATAATGCGCCACACATTTTCGATGGGAGACAGGTCTGGACTGCGGGCGGGCCAGGAAAGTAGTGAAGTGTAGTGAAGTGAATTATAATTATAAAGCGCTTTACATAGTGAAACCCAATATCTATGTTCCATTTCAACCAGTGTGGGTGGCACTGGGAGCAGGTGGGTAAAGTGCCTTGCCCAAGGACACAACGACAGTGACTAGGATGGCAGAAGCTGGGATCGAACCTGGAACCCTCCAGTTGCTGGCACGGCCACTCTACTAACCGAGCAATACCGCCCGCAGTACCCGCACTCTTTTTTAGATGTTGAAATCCCTAAATTTCTTGTAATTGCACTTTGAGAAACGTTGTTCTTAAAGGCCTCCTGAAAGCCACTACTACCGACCACACAGTCTGATAGTTTATATATCAATGATGAAATCTTAACATTGCAACACATGCCAATACGGCCGGGTTAACTTATAAAGTGCAATTTTAAATTTCCCGCTAAACTTCCAGTTGGAAACGTCTATGACAATGCGTATGCGTGTGACGTCACGACGGCAACGGAGGTATTCGTACCCAATGTGTCACCATACAAACTGCTCTGTTTTAATCTAACAATTCCACAGTATTCTGGACATCTGTGTTGGTGAATCTTTTGCAATTTGTTTAAGGAACAATGGAGATTGCAAAGAAGAAAGTTGTAGGTGGGATCGGTGTATTAGCGGCTGGCTGCAGCAACACAACAAGGAGTACTTACTTGGATAGCAGACGCCTAGCTGATGCTATCCGCCAACCGCATCTGTGATCGGGTGAAGTCCTTTGTCGTGCCGTCGATCGCTGGGACGCAGGTGAGCACGGGTGTTGATGAGCAGATGAGGGCTGGCTGGCGTAGGTGGAGCGCTAATGTTTTTATCATAGCTCTGTGAGGTACGGTTGCTAAGTTGCTAAGTTAGCTTCAGCGTCGTTAGCAACAGCATTGTTAAGCTTTGCCAGGCTGAGAATTATTAACCGTGTAGTTACATGTCCAGGGTTTAATAGTATTGTTGATCTTCTGTCTATCCTTCCAGTCAGGGATTTATTTATTTTGTTTCTATCTGCATTTGAGCCCGATGCTATCACGTTAGCTCAGTAGCTAAAGAGCTTCGCTGATGTATTGTCATGGAGACAAAAGTCACTGTGAATGTCCATTTCGCGTTCTCGACTCTCATTTTCAAGAGGATATAGTATCCGAGGTGGTTTAAAATACAAATCCGTGATCCACAATAGAAAAAGGAGAGTGTGTGGAATCCAATGAGACCTTTTACCTAAGTTACGGTCAGAGCGAAAAAAGATACACCCTGCACTGCCTCTCTAGTTCCTCACTCTAACGTTCCTCATCCACGAATCTTTCATCCTCGCTCAAATTAATGGGGTAATCGTCGCTTTCTCGGTCCGAATCTCTCTCGCTCCATTGTAAACAACGGGGAATTGTGAGGAATACTAGCTCCTGTGACGTCACGCTACTTCCGGTATAGGCAAGGCTTTTTTTTATCAGCGACCAAAAGTTGCGAACTTTATCGTCGTTCTTCTATACTAAATCCTTTCAGCAAAAATATGGCAATATCGCGAAATGATCAAGTATGACACATAGAATGGATCTGCTATCCCCGTTTAAATAAAAAAAATTCATTTCAGTAGGCCTTTAAACTGTTTGACTATTTCCTCACGCAGTTGTGGACAAAGTGGTGTACCTCGCCCCATCCTTTCTTGTGAAAGACTGAGCATTTTTTGGGAATCTGTTTTTATACCCAATCATGGCACCCACCTGTTCCCAATTAGCCTGCACACCTGTGGGATGTTCCAAATAAGTGTTTGATGAGCATTCCTCAACTTTCTCAGTATTTATTGCCACCTTTCCCAACTTCTTTGTCACGTGTTGCTGGCATCAAATTGTAAAGTTAATGATTATTTGCCAAAAAAAAAAAATGTTTATCAGTTTGAACATCAAATATGTTGTCTTTGTAGCATATTCAACTGAATATGGGTTGAAAATGATTTGCAAATCATTGTATTCCGTTTATATTTACATCTAACACAATTTCCCAACTCATATAGAAACGGGGTTTGTATTTTTAAACGTTTGTGGGGTGAAACGGGGTGTGCCAGGACCGTCTTCGAGATCAGCGGCAGGTGCGTGGATGACACGGCTGTGAGTGTTTGTCTGCTCTGTTAAAGGCAGCAGTCGGGAAGGAGAAAGGGTTGTTGTTGTTGGTGATGGCGGTTGGCGACTCTCTGGGAAAAACCATTCATGTGCTCGAGCGAGAAGGAGACGAACATTTATTGCAAAATCAATTATTGTTCGCCAAGATGAACGCAGCTGTCATGTTCGTCATTTGTGGTCCAAGGAACCCGGAGGAGCGAGACCTCCACATCGTTATTTACAAATCCCAAAACCAGTGAAGTTGTCACGTTGTGTAATTCGTAAATAAAAACAGAACACAATGATTTGCAAATCCTTTTCAACTTATATTCAATTGAATAGACTGCAAAGACAAGATATTTAATGTTGGAACTGAGAAACTTCATTTTTTTTGCAAATAATCAGTGACTAAAAATTTAATGGCAGCAAAACATTGCAAAAAAAGTTGTCACAGGGGCTTATTTACCACTGTGTTACATGGCCTGTCCTTTTAACAACACTCAGTAAACTATTGGGAACTGAGGAGACACATTTGAAGCTTTTTTCAGGTGGAATTCTTTCCCATTCTTGCTTGATGTACAGCTTAAGTTGTTCAACAGTCCGGGGGTCTCCGTTGTGCTATTTTAGGCTTCGTATTGCGCCACTCATTTTCAATGGGAGACAGGTTTGGACTACAGGCAGGCCAGTCTAGTACCCGCACTCTTTTACTACGAAGCCACGCTGTTGTAACACGTGGCTTGGCATTGTCTTGCTGAAATAAGCAGGGGCGTCCATGGTAACGTTGCTTGGATGGCAACATATGTCGCTCCAAAACCTGTATGTACCTTTCAGCATTAATGGTGCCTTCACAGATGTGTAAGTTACCCATGTCTTGGGCACTAATACACCCCCATACCATCACAGATGTTGGCTTTTCAACTTTGCGCCTATAACAATCCGTATGGTTCTTTTCCTCTTTGGTCCGGAGGACACGACGTCCACAGTTTCCAAAAACAATTTGAAATGTGGACTCGTCAGACCACAGAACACTTTTCCACTTTGCATCAGTGATGATATCCTTTACACACTGATTTTTGATGCAGATTCTCTGAACCTTTTGATGATATTACGGACCGTAGATGGTGAAATCCCTAAATTCCTTGCACTAACTCGTTGAGAAATGTTCTTCAACAATTTGCTCGGGCATTTGTTGACAAAGTGGTGACCCTCGCCCCGTCCTTGTTTGTGAATTTTATACCCAATCATGGCACCCACCCGTTCCCAATTAGCCTGTTCACCTGTGGGATGTTCCGAAATAAGTGTCTGGTGAGCATTCCTCAACTTTCTCAGTCTTTTTTGCCACTTGTGCCAGCTTTTTTAAAACATGTTGCAGGCCAAATGAAATGTTCCCCATCTTCCTTTGTAGTGGATTTAAATAGGTGTAGTTTTGATTTTTGATTTTTATAATGATTGGACATTTTTTTTGATAATATCCACAAAGTTCAATGAGCAGGATGTGTGTTATGTGACCATGTGTGTTGAATTTTTGTGCTGGTTGATTTTTTTGTTTCTGCACCATGACTAGGGAAGGTTGTTTGTATTGGGTCATGTATACATTGCTGTACAATTAACGGTCACGCTCATTAGCCTCCAGACGGCAATAAAATGGCTGACTAATTAGATACTATATGAAAACACCGGGGCCCGGCCAAATTGCTTGTTGGACTTGTGTGGTCTCGTGGGCCAAATTGAAGACGCCGACGGGCCGCGAGTACTTTAGACACCCCTGCTCTAAATATTGTACTTATTACGCAACAGTTGTTTGTAACACGCATCTTAGTTAGAGATGTCCGATAATATCGGACTGCCGATATTATCGGCCGATAAATGCTTTAAAATGTAATTGTAATCGGAAATTATCGGTATCGGTTTCAAAATGATCAGTATCGGTTGATATCGAAATCGGTAATTAAGAGTTGGACAATATCGGAATATCGGATATCGGCAAAAAAAGCCATTATCGGACATCTCTAATCTTAGTAGTAGTTTTCATTAACACATTTGAAGGTGTTGAAGTCGCCATGTAAAATTGCTAATGCTAATCAGTAGCATGTATACGGCATATCCAATGTAATCATGGCCCGCACCTGTTCCCAATTAGCCTGTTCACCTGTGGGATGTTCCAAATAAGGGTTTGATGAGCCTTCCTCAACTTTCTCAGTCTTTTTTGCCACTTGTATCGGTATCGGTTTCAAAATGATCGGTATCGGTTGATATCGAAATCGGTAATTAAGAGTTGGACAATATCGGAATATCGGATATCGGCAAAAAAAGCCATTATCGGACATCTCTAATCTTAGTTGTAGTTTTCATTAACACATTTGAAGGGGTTGAAGTCGCCATGTAAAATTGCTAATGCTAATCAGTAGCATGTATACGGCATATCCAATGTAATCATGGCCCGCACCTGTTCCCAATTAGCCTGTTCACTTGTGGGATGTTCCAAATAAGGGTTTGATGAGCCTTCCTCAACTTTCTCAGTCTTTTTTGCCACTTGTATCGGTATCGGTTTCAAAATGATCGGTATCGGTTGATATCGAAATCGGTAATTAAGAGTTGGACAATATCAGAATATCGGATATCGGCAAAAAAGCCATTAACGGACATCTGTAATCTTAGTTGTAGTTTTCATTAACACATTTGAAGGGGTTGAAGTCGCCATGTAAAATTGCTAATGCTAATCAGTAGCATGTATACGGCATATCCAATGTAATCATGGCCCCCACCTGTTCCCAATTAGCCTGTACACCTGTGGGATGTTCCAAATAAGGGTTTGATGAGACTTCCTCAACTTTCTCAGTCTTTTTTGCCACTTGTATCGGTATTGGTTTCAAAATGATCGGTATCGGTTGATATCGAAATCGGTAATTAAGAGTTGGACAATATCGGAATATCGGATATCGGCAAAAAAAGCCATTATCGGACATCTCTAATCTTAGTTGTAGTTTTCATTAACACATTTGAAGGTGTTGAAGTCGCCATGTAAAATTGCTAATGCTAATCAGTAGCATGTATACGGCATATCCAATGTAATCATGGCCCGCACCTGTTCCCAATTAGCCTGTTCACCTGTGGGATGTTCCAAATAAGGGTTTGATGAGCCTTCCTCAACTTTCTCAGTCTTTTTTGCCACTTGTATCGGTATTGGTTTCAAAATGATCGGTATCGGTTGATATCGAAATCGGTAATTAAGAGTTGGACAATATCGGAATATCGGATATCGGCAAAAAAAGCCATTATCGGACATCTCTAATCTTAGCTGTAGTTTTCATTAACACATTTGAAGGTGTTTAAGTCGCCGTGTAAAATTGCTAATGCTAAGCAGTAGCATGTATAAATCCAATGTAATCATGGCCCGCACCTATTCCCAATTAGCCTGTTCACTTGTGGGATGTTCCAAATAAGGGTTTGATGAGCCTTCCTCAACTTTCTCAGTCTTTTTTGCCACTTGTATCGGTATCGGTTTCAAAATGATCGGTATCGGTTGATATCGAAATCGGTAATTAAGAGTTGGACAATATCAGAATATCGGATATCGGCAAAAAAGCCATTAACGGACATCTCTAATCTTAGTTGTAGTTTTCATTAACACATTTGAAGGTGTTGAAGTTGCCATGTAAAATTGCTAATGCTAATCAGTAGCATGTATACGGCATATCCAATGTAGATTCGCTTTGAGTTAACCTGAAAAGTGGAGCCTTACTGTTGAGCGCTTTCTACCAGGCATGCTTCCTTTGTTGGCATGGAAACATGTAACATTACTTACGGAGGCAGTTCGCGTCGAATACGCCTGTTTGCCCGCCAAATGCTTGAGCCGGTGCCAAGTCTGCAAACAGACAAGGTATTGAAATATGCCACCGTTTGATTTGGACATGAACTGGTGTTCCGCGGTATCGACGGAATTAAATCGGCACATTGCGTGTTACGTTTTTCCCCCCAAACACCTCCCCTTCTTTCAAACGGAAAGTGAACTTAATGTAAAAAATTTAAAAAAGATGCCATCGTAACTCTGCAGTACTGGGTTGGTCTCGGAGGTCACTGTGAAATGGTCCGGTCCGTATTTGCTCAACAAGAAGGGTGATGTTACCGGGAGCTAAATATGATTGTTTTGCATGGCGGAGCGGTAGAAGACATGAAATTAACACAAATTCTGTTTACTTTATCGAGACCTTTGACAGTTACTCCTCCATGTTTTCTCCCTGCGGCTTCAAAGGTCAAGGGCTGAGTGGAAGCGTGGCAGTGACGGTCAAAGATGGTTTGAATGCAAAATACACTTTGTTTACTCCAATATTTACGGATGGATGGAAAGGTTCTATCACGGGAAATACAGGCTTTGCATTTGCAGTATCAAGAACAACCAACCATTTGGCAGTGTTAACAGTCCAGCTAGTGGCAACCACAAGAGTCACAGCTACATAGGGTGGTGGTCTGCATCAGGTCACATTTGACCACACCAAACCTCTGGTTCATGGAGAGAGACGGTTGAAGGTGTGTTACGTTGTGTTGTTTGGATTAATTGAAGAAGGCAACAAGGTTCGCTCACTTGTCTTCAGCTGGAGGACTTCTGCCTGGTATATGGAGGTCAATATGTAGTCTTTATTATGAAAGCTTTTTTTGACACTGGTTTTATGTATCTTAATTATCTGAATTGTTTTTACATAAAATTATGATGACAATTTAAAACACTCAGTGTTTTGAAATTCAGTGTATAAAAATGCAGTGTAAAAAAATCAGTGAAAGAAAATTTTGTGTAAGAAATTCAGTGTTTAAAAATTCAGAGTAAAAAATTCAGAGTAAAAAATGTCAGTGTCTAAAAAGTCAGCGTAAAAAAATCAGTCTAAAAATTCACTGTAAACATTTTTTGTAAATATTATTTGTAAAAAAATTCAGTGTGAAAAAAAATCTTTGCATAAAAACTTTAGTGTTTAAAAAATCAGTGTCTAAAAATTAATTGTAAAAAATTCAGTGTGTAAAAATTCAGTGTCAAAAAATTAATTGTAAAAAAATTCAGTGTAAAAAAACTTAGTGTCTATCCAGAGTGAAAGAAAATCAGTGTATAAAAATCAGTGTATAAAAAAATCAGTTTATAAAAATTCAGTGTAAAAAAAAAAATCAGTGTAAAAAAATTCAGTGAAAGAAAATCAGTGTATAAAAATCAGTGTATAAAAAAAATCAGTTTATAAAAATTCAGTGTAAAAAAAAAAATCAGTGTAAAAAAATTCAGTAAAAGAAAATTCAGAGTAAAAAATTCAGTGTTTAAAAATTCTGCATAAAGAAATATGTGTAAAAAAAAAATCAGTGTCTAAAAATTCATTGTAAAAAATTCAGTGTATAAAAAGTCATTGTCAAAAAAATCCAGTGTGTAAAAAATCTGTGTGAAAAAACTTTAATGTTGAAAAATTCAGAGTAACAAATTCAGTGTTTAAAAATTATGCGTAAAGAAATCAGTGTAAAAAAATCAGTGTCTAAAAATGAATTGTAAAAAACTCAGTGTCTAGAAATTCAGTGTAAAAAATCCCAAGTGAAAAAAAATCAGCTTATAAAAAAATCAGTCTATAAAAATTCAGTGTAAAAAAATTAAGTGAAAAAAAATTCAATATAAAATATTCAGTGTTTAAAAAATCTGCGTAAAGACATCAGTGTAAAAAAAAAATCAGTGTCTAAAAATTAATTCTAAAAAAATTCAGTGTAAAAGAACTTAGTGTCTAGAAATTCAGTGTAAAAAAATCAAGTGAAAGAAAATTCAATATAAATTATTCAGTGTTTAAAAATTCTGCGTAAAGACATCAGTGTAAAAAAAATCAGTGTCTAAAAATTAATTCTAAAAAAATTCAGTGTAAAAGAACTTAGTGTCTAGAAATTCAGTGTAAAAAAATTCAGAGTGAAAAGAATCAGTGTAATAAAAAAAATCACTGTATGAAAATTCAGTGTAAAAAATCAGTGTAAAAAAATTCAGTGAAGGAAAATTCAGTGTTTAAAAATTCAGCGTATAGAAATCAGCGTAAAGAAATCAATGTAAAAAAAATCGGTGTCTAAAAATTCATTGTACAAAATTTAGTGTAAAAAATTCAGAGTAAAAAAAGTCAGTGTGAAAAAAAATCACTGTATTAAAAAGCAGTGTAAAAAAACTTCAGTGTTTTAAAAAATCCACTGTAAAAAAATCAGTCTAAAAATTCACAGTAAAAAATTTCAGTGAATACAAATTCAGTGTATACACATTCAGTGTGAAAAAAATAAATGTATAAAAAAATTACTGTAAAAAAAATGAGTGAATAAAAAACTCAATGTAAAAAAAACAGCCAATGAGGTGTCACGTTTTAAGTCACGTGACATTGGTCTTGCAAAACAGCATAAAAAGGCAGTTAACTGGGCGACTTTGGCATAATACAACATAATTAACACTTTAACGCGGCCCGCTGGGTATTTTCAAACTATAGAAATTATTTTTTTTTACATTTGAGTGTCAAAAGAAAGTAATAAAGACACAGAAGAACCTCCGTACTGCTACATGAGGATCGTGCGTTAGCCACCGTGGGGCTAATCAGAGAATATCGTCCCAAGAAGGATGTTTCTCCGAGTTGAAACGTAACTTTGGGCGGCAGCAGCAGGCTCCTACGCCGCTGAGGGACTATCGGACCACGTCGCCTTCTGATCAGCACGCCGCCTGACGCTGTCAGGTTTCGCCATGAAAGACAATTGTCGCGTTCGACGTTCTCCCGCCGTCTCGCCGCCGGTCCTTGAAGTCGGCCTCCCAGTGGTCTTCCTGCGGTCTCGGCACCGTCAGCGAGAACATGATCAACCGCTTCCCTACATGTCAGCCAGGAGGCGGCTTTTTTTTATTTATTTTTTAGAGCGCCGCTTGTGTTTTCAGGAAAGTAGGCCAAGAGCGCGGCGAGCTCGGGAGGAGGGAACGCGGCGAGTAAACAAGAAAGTTTCCGTGATGTCTTGTTTGATCATTTAAAGGACGGAACGTCATTCTCCCGCCTGGTTGACGGAGAGACGGCTGACGTGCGACATTCTCTTCTCTCCCCCCCCCAGGAATTGTCGAGCGAGTGACATTCAAAAGCGTGGCGTCACGTGTAAATTACTCACCAGACAAATCACACGGGGAGCTCAAACCGACACGTCGCGAGTATCAGAGGCGACTCTCCCAGCGGAGCGCCGCTTCTGTTCCGTCCAGGAGCGACACCGACGGGGGGACGGACTCGGCGGAAGTCGTCGGAAGACAAAACACGCGGAAAAAACGCAGGATGGGTTTAAAATAGACAAAAACATCAGAGTGGGACCTCGTGTCGGCCTCCCTTGGGATTTGTGCAGACAACATTTTGCTGTTAACGCTGACGTCATGATCAGTGAACACAACACCACTGTCTTTTTACTATTATGAATAACTCGTTATCCACAACATCCATCCTTCCATCCATCCATCCAAAGTAGAAAAATGGTCTACATCAACACAATTGTTGGGTAATTTAAGGTGAAATATTCTTTAGATCAGCTGTTCTTGACCTTTTTGTCCTCGGGGCCCAGGGCCCACACAAGTATTACCACTGAATTAGTACAGTGTATTCCGGACTATAAGGCGCTCATTTTTTCCTACGCTTTGAACCCTGCGGCCGATAAAAATGTGCGGCTAACTTACAGATTTTTCTTTGCGGACGGCCACAATGGAAATAGTTTAAAAAAAACAAGAAAAAACAGTGAAAATGTGTGTTATTAGTTGTATTACGGCGCCATCTTTTGGACGAGTTGGCTCACTGCAGGTGCTGCGGTGCCCTTCCAACTAGTGCTTTCAACCGGGAGTACAAGCGCCGTTCCGTCTTCCAGCCGTCCGTAGCGTTTCTACTATGATTTTTCTTCGCTGACGGCCATAATGCAAATAGTTAAAAAACAAAAGGAAGACAAAACACGCAGAAAAATAGACAAAAATATGAGAGTGGGACCTCGTGTCGGCCTCCCTTGGGATTTGTGCAGGCAACATTTTGCTATTAACGCTGACGTCATGATCAGTGAACACAACACCACTGTCTTTTTACTATTATAAATAACTCGTTATCCACAACATCCATCCATCCATCCATCAAGTAGAAAAGTTGTCTCGATCAAGACAATTGTTGGGTAATTTAAGGCGAAATCAAATAAAAATATTCTTTAGATCAGCTGTTCTTGACCTTTTTGTATTACCACTGAATTGGTACTGTGTATTCCGGACTATAAGGCGCTACTTTTTCCCTACGCTTTGAACCCTGCGGCCGATAAAAATGTGCGGCTAACTTACGGATTTTTCTTCGCGGACGGCCATAATGCAAATAGTTTAAAAAAAAACAAAAAAAACAAGCAAACACACTGAAAATGTGTGTTATTAGTTGTGTTACGATGTCATCTTTTGGACGAGTGCGGTGCCCTTCCGACTAGTGCTTTCAACCGGGCGTACAAGTGCCGTTCTGTCTTCCAGCCGTCCGTAGCGTTTCTACTCTGATTTTTCTTCGCTGACGGCCATAATGCAAATAGTTAAAAAAAACAAGAAAAAACAGGGAAAATGTGTGTCATTAGTTGTGTTACGGCGCCATTTTTTGGACAAGTTTGCTCACTACAGGTGCCGCGGTGCCTTCCGACTAGTGCTTTCAACCGGGAGTACAAGCGCCGTTCTGTCTTCTAGCCGTCCGTAGCGTTTCTACTCGGATTTTTCTTCGCTGACGGCCATAATGCAAATAGTTTAAAAACAAACAAAAAAAACTAACAAGCAAAGACACTGAAAATGTGTGTTGTTAGTTCCGTCCTTAGCGTTTCTACCATAATGCAAATAGCTAAAAAACAAAAGGAAGACCAAACATGCAGAAAAAGCGCAGGATTTGTTTAAAATAGACAAAAACATCAGAGTGGGACCTCGTGTCGGCCTCCCTTGGGATTTGTGCAGACAACATTTTGCTGTTAACGCTGACGTCATGATCAGTGAACACAACACCACTGTCTTTTTACTATTATGAATAACTCGTTATCCACAACATCCATCCTTCCATCCGAAGTAGAAAAATGGTCTACATCAAGACAATTGTTGGGTAATTTAAGGTGAAATATTATTTAGATCAGCTGTTCTTGCCCTTTTTGTCCTCGGGGCCCAGGGCCCACACAAGTATTACCACTGAATTAGTACTGTGTATTCCGGACTATAAGGCGCTATTTTTTTTCCTACGCTTTGAACCCTGCGGCCGATAAAAATGTGCGGCTAAAAAAAAGCAAAAACACTGAAAATGTGTGTTATTAGTTGTGTTATGATGTCATCTTTTGGACGAGTGCGGTGCCCTTCCGACTAGTGCTTTCAACCGGGAGTACAAGAGCTGTTCCGTCTTTCAGCCGTCTGTAGCGTTTCTACTCGGATGTTTCTTCACTGACGGCCATAATGCAAATAGTTAAAAAAAAAAAAAAAAAGCAAAGACACTGAAAATGTGTGCTATCAGTTGTGTTACGGCGCCATCTTTTGGACGAGTTTGCTCACTGCAAGTGCCGCCGTGCCCTTCCGACTAGTGCTTTCAACCAGGAAATTCCGGGAAAACTGTGAATTTTGGGAAAGGGAAAAAATGTTTTGCCTCGGAAAAATCGAAAGAGTAGTGTGTGTGTGTGGATGGTTGAAAGGTCAGAATCGGGTTTAAAAATGGCGCAAAATTTTGAGAATTTAGGGCACTGTAAAACCATATGTTCATTTATTTGAATGGGAATTTCCTGGAAACTTGGGACTTTTAGGAAAATCTGGAATTTTTGAAAATATTGGTACAGGCTATATGAATGAGTCGGTGTTGGAATTTTTAGAATCGGTTGAAAAATGTTAACGTAGTAACAGTTTGAATTGAGAATGGGTATTTCGGAATTCCTGGATTTTTGGGAAAACTGGGGAATTTGTAAGAAAAAAAAAAGCTGAGAGGAATGTTTTGATGGTGGAATGGTCAAAAATGGCTTAAAAATGTGGACTGTGAAAAAAATTCCAAGAAGAGTTGAAAATAGGGCTCAGGAAGACCGTGAATTCTGGAAATTCCTGGAGTTTTTTTAACTTGGAAAATGGTAGTTTGATTTTCCAAGGTGAGTGGAGTGTGTGGATGTTAGAACGGTTCAAACCGGTTGAGAAAAATGGGATATGGAGAGGTTTGTATATTGCCCATTCATTTTTAAGGGGGGGGGGAAATTCCTGGTAATTTTGAAAATATTGATACTAACACAATCGTCCGAGGCGATATGAATGAGTTGGTGTTGGAATTTTTTTGAATCGGTTGAAAAACGCTGACGTAGTAACAGTTTGAATTGAGAATTTCGGAATTCCTGGATTTTCGGGAAAACCGGGGAATTTGCACGAAAAAAAAGGAGCATTTGTTATCCCAGCTAAGAGGAATGGTTTGATAGTGGAATTTAGATTTTAGATTTAGATTTAGATTTATTGGTCCCCTTGGGGAAATTCATTGTCACTGCCGTACATTTGAACAATAAACATTACACATCCCAAAAATAACAAAAAGACATCATACATGACCAACACACATTTACAGGCTTGTCAGACAGGTCGGCCGGGCCTGCTGTTAAGGGCGGCTATAGCTGCAGGGATAAGGCTTTTCCTGAGGCGGGCCCTCCGGAATTTGATAGTTCTGTACCTGCGCCCTGATGGTAGTGGGACGATGTATTAGTGTAGTGGGTGAGTGATATCCTGGACTATTGTTTGGTGAATGGTGAAAAAAGGGTTTAAAAATGTGGACTCTGAAAACTTTCCAAGAAGAGGAGAAAATAGGGCTTTGGAAAACAGGAAATTCTGGGAATTCCTGGATTTTTTAAATATTTTTTTTTTTTACTTTGGAAAAAGGTAGTTTGATTGCCCAAGGTGAGTGGAGTGTATGCATGGTGGAACGGTTCGAATCGGGTGAGAAATGTGGGCGTTGAGTAAGTTCAATGGGCAAAATGTCCCGGGAATTCTGGGTAGTTTGGGAAATTTTTTTGGGAGGAGCTCTCGATTCCCCGTCGAGCCTAACGTTTTGATACTCGAACGGTTCCGATCGGATGAAAACCGTGGGCTGTGGAGGGCGCCAAACTTTTGCGGCGGAACAATAATAAATAGATGATTTTTTTGGGTGTAGGGAATGCTTGGGCATTCGTCGTTAGCATTAGCTACTATGCTAACACGTTTATGAGTGTCCGTGTTAGTATTATTAACTTACAACGGCATTATATTTGTGTTGTTCCAGTTTCACAAATCCCTCACCAAAACATCACCGTGGAGTTATTGAGTCTGTTCAGCTGTCCATGACGATGACTTCTGTCTTGTTTGATCAGCCGTTTTACTGCCCTGTTACAGACACCAGTTGGAAACAATTCAGGTATGTAAATAAACATTTCTGTGGAAACAACTCATTTCACAACGTATATATCTGCGGCTGATAGTCCGGTTCGGCTAATATACGGAAAACATTTCAAAAATTTAGTGGGTGTGGCTTATAGTCCGTAAAATACGGTACAAAAAAGCCAGTAAAATCTTGAATATGTATTTTATAGCTAATGCAGAGTTGTGTTTAATCTCAGACCCTGACAAGACGATTATTAATGGCGGTTAAGTCATTTTCGTGGTTTCGTGTTCGACCGACGCGTTTGTCCTCCGCATTCAAGCGCTGATTATTGACGATCAATTAATAATTGATCAGTCACGTTACGCCTACGACGCATTTTAAAATAGGAGCGTTTATGTTCATGATTGCATCATCTCTTATTGCCGACTGGTGTTTTGCTCACCGCTCACATTTTGCTTCCAGTGCAATACTTGCTCAGTGTGTGTGCGTGTGCGTGTGTGTGTGTGTGTGTGTGTGTGTGTGTGTGTGTGTGTGTGTGTGTGTGTGTGTGTGTGTGTGTAATGGATGCCCCGGGGTTTGCGCTGGAGTTAATTGCCTGCTCGTTACACCTCCCACAGCGTCAGCGTGACACCGTGCACGAGTGTTTTTCACCGGAATATGGTCGACTTTGCGGGATGAAGGAGGGAGGAAGATTAGGTTTCCTAATCCCGCCCCCCCCGTCCGGTTCTGATTGGTCCAGAAGCCTCGCGGGTATCCTGAGCAAGACGCCTTTTTAAGTTCGAAGGTAAACAAAACAAGCAAACAAAAAAGTACACAAATACGCACTTCATGGATTGACTTTAGAGTAGTCAGTGTTACTAGTGAGTCTGTGCTGTACAGTGACTACTCTAAAGTATGTACAAAAGCTACGTCACAATGTCACAGGACGTCCCACTGGGTTGAGTTTTTCCTTGCCCTTATGCGGGCTCTGAACCGAGGATGTCGTCGTGGCTCGTGCAGCCCTTTGAGACACTTGTGATTTAGGGCTATATAAATAAACATCGATTGATTGATTATGGTATTTGGGCTTCCCCTGAATGAACCGCAGCTCTCCAGTGCCGGCAGCACTCATGCATGCCTCCCCCACCACACTTTTGTTTGTCGACAAGACGCATTTTTACAGTGAAATACTGTATATACAATTTTTTTTTTTTTTTTTTACAGTAAATGTCTGGCAACTGAGCTATCAGTTTTAACATCAAAATCAAGTAACTTTTTTTTTTTTTTTACAACACAAAAAATATTACGCAGGTTTTACAGTAAAACAATTGCTAGCTCAGTTGCCAGAATATTACCATAGAATTTATGGTGGGTTTTTTTGTTTTTATTTTTACATCAAATTACTATAAATATTAAATACGGTACAGCTGTTATTTAAAATAAAAAAATAAAATTCTGTCAAATGAGTTAAAGTATTTTTTTTTTTTTGTTACCGTAAGATCTACATTTTTTTTTTTACAGTGCTGCATGGGGGAAAAAAATGGTAGCTCAGTCACTAGAATTTTACTGTTAAATTGTGTGGATTTTACAACAAATCCCTGTAACTTGAAAATATCTACCATTGTTATTTTTACGATACAATTCTGCCAGATTTTTCCCCCCCCGTAAAATATTCAGTTGTTTTGACAGTGATTTACTGTAAATGAGAGTAGGGCAAAGATATATATTTTTACAGTAAACTTCTGGTGACTGAGATGGCAGCTTTTACCGAAAAATCTACTGTCTTTTTTTTCTCTCACAACACTGTAAAAATATGTGCGGATTTTACAGTATAAACAATTGGCAGCTCAGTCACCAGAATTTTACCATTGAATTTATCAAATTAAAGTAAATATTAAATACGGTACAGCTGTTATTTAAAATTAAAATATATGATTCTGGCAATTGAGCTTCCTATTTTTTTTTTTTTACTGTAAAATCTATTGAAAATCTGTACCACTGTTATTTTTTACGATACAATTCTGACTGTCGGATGTATTTATTTTTTTCCCTTACGGGGAAAAAAAGGTTCTGTTGTTTTTACAGTGCATTACTGTAAATGGAAAAATGAGATAAAATAAAAAAAATAAAAATAAAAATAAAAAATATATTAAAATGATTAAAAATAAAAAATAAAAAAATTCTGGCAATCGAGGTCCAAGTTTTTTTTACAATTCTGACTGCCTTAATAATTGTTTACCATACATTTTTCAGTTGTTTTTACAGTGCATTACTGTAAATGGAAAATAAATAAAATTAAATAAAATTAAATAAAAAATAATAATAGTAATACAAATAAATTATATATATATATATATATATATATATATATATATATATATATATATATATATATATATATATATATATATATATTAGATTCATGCTGCTTTAACATCTGCTGACTGAAGCCTTGCTTTTGAAGAATCCTCCATCAAGTCTTTTATTGGGCGCCAAACAATCATCCATGCCACACCCACTTCAAGTCCACTATTTAAAATGAAAAATTCTGGCAATTGAGCTTAATTTTTCTAAATTGTAAAATCTACCGATTTTTTTTACAGTGAAGTAAAAAAAAAAGTAAATGAACAAAAAAATGGCAGCTTAGTCATCAGAATTATACAATAAAATTGTAATTACTGTAAATTCTAAATATGTACCACTGTTTTTTTTACAGTACAATTCTGACTGCCTTAATTATTTTATTACCGTAAAATGTTCCGTTGTTTTTACAGTGCATTTCTGTAAATTGATAATACAAATTTAAAAAATTAAAATTAAAAAGATATATATATATATATATATATATATATATATGTATATATATATATATATATAATTTTTTAACATTAACAGTTCTGGCAATTTAGCTAAAACATTTTAAATGTGCTGTAAAAATAAAGTAAATTTGTACCAATTTTATTTTTACGGTACAATTCTGACTGCCACATTTTATTCTTACCGTAAAATCTTTGTTTTTACAGTGCATTAATGAGGGGAAAAAAACACTTATTTTTAATAGTAAAATTCTGGTGACTTATCTGCCGGTTTTTTTTTTCCTACTGTAAAATCTACCGACTTAATTGGCAGCGTGCTATAAAAGCTGGACACTGACTATTCTAAAGCACAGTAGGAAGGGGATTCATATGGCCCCGCTCGTCACGGTTTACCTGACACATGAAACGCGACAAATTGGGGGCGCACACTCTCCACTTCACTAGTGTTAAAATCTTAAAATGTGATATTTTGTGGCAATCGCCAGAGTGGCGCTTGCCATCATTTTCAGCAGACTCTTCCTCTCACGCGAGATCCGCCCAGGAATGGGGGCCATTGGAATCCCTTCCTTATTGCACATCTTTTGCGAGATTTTCTGTCATAAAAATGCTGCGAAAGTAAGAAGATGGCTGTTATGGAAAAAAAAAAAAAAAAAAAAGTTACTCGTTCTTTGAAGACCTCGTCTTTAGGCAAACAATGTGTGTGTGTGTGTGTGTGTGTGTGTGTGCCTTATTAGACTGTGGGAATTCAAAGTAAATATCCACATGCACTCCCAGGAGTATTATGAAATATGCATGTCGATGTGAGGCGACAATTTGAGCAAACACGGCGAGCAGGTCTGGGGAGGGGATAAAAACAAAAAAACACTTGGCACACTTTTCCTGCCCAAACTACTGATTTGTGCGTGTGTGTGTGTGTGTGTGTGTGTGTGTGTGTGTGTGTGTGTGTGTGTGTGTGTGTGTGTGTGTGTGTGTGTGTGTGTGTGTGTGTGTGTGTGTGTGCACTTGTATTTCTACCCTTCTTGAGACATCAACAAGGAAAAGTAGCTTCCATATGAGGAGGTGTGAACAAGTTAGGACCGAAATCATGGTCCCAATACGGAAAAAGCATGGCATCTAATAGAGAATGTCTCATTAGCACCCCTGGTGGTGAAATCTATCAAAATGAGGGTGGTCCCAAAAAGGAGGGATTTTTCAAATTGACTGTGTGTCGCTTTTAAAAGTGCTCCCCCTCTGGTCACCATATGAAATAAGTGTGTGTAAATATTTGCAGTGCTCCCCCACTGGCCAACATATGTAATAACAAGTGTGTGTAAGAAATAGAAATGCGCCCCCTTTGGCCAAAATGTATAAAAAATAAATAAATAAATGTATATAGAGGTATACTGTTATAACTTGAAGTAAACAATGAAGATTAAAAACCAATTACAAACAAAATATAAAAAAATAAATTAATTAACTAAAAGCAGTCTTTTTCTCACAATGTGTCGACTTTTTTCTTATAAAATTAGGAACAATTTCTCATATTCTTTCGGTTTCTGTAATATTGCAATATTTTCTCGTAAAATTCTTACTTTTGTGTGTAAAATGATTACTTTTTTACTGCAAAATGGTGACATTTGTCCTACTAAATTCTGACTTTTATCACAATATTGCCCATTTTTTTGTTGTTTTTGTAAAATAGTGACACATTTTGAGTAAAATTGGGACTTTGTCATAATTTTGCCAAGTAAAATTCCGATTATTATTCTAATACTGCCGAAATGTAAAAGTTTTCTTATAAAATTGTGACTTTTGTCGAGTAAAATTCAGACTCTTTTCATAAAATTGCCAAAATGTTGAGCTTTTCTTGGAAAATTGCGACTCTTATTGAGTAAAATTCCAACGTTTATCATAATATCGCACAAATGTTTAGTTTTTCTTGTAAACTTTTGACTTGCGTTGAGTAAAATGATGACTTTGATTATAACACTGTCAAAATTCTACGTTTTTCTTGTGAAATTGTGACCCTTTTCTTGTGAAATCCCAACTCATTTTTCACAACAAGCTTTTTTTTTACATTTACATAGTATGTATATATTATTAATGTTGTAAATACACTTCTGTATATATCTAGAAAGGGTGGTCCTAAAGAGGGAGGCATTTTTCTCAGGTCTCAAGAAGGTAAAAAATACAAGAATATGTGTGTGTGTGTGTGTGTGT
>NC_084739.1:73004677-73064677 GCF_033978785.1 Entelurus aequoreus
TTTATATTTATTCATATTTTTTATATGTATTTATATTTATTTATATTTATATTTATTTTTTTATCCACTCAGATGTTTGACTTTATTAAAATAAAGGGATAGATGGAAATATATATATATATATATATATATATATATATATATATATATATATATATATATATATATATATATATATGTGTGTGTGTGTGTGTGTGTGTGTGTTGGCCCTGCGATGAGGTGGCGACTTGTCCAGGGTGTACCCCGCCTTCCGCCCGATTGTAGCTGAGATCGGGGTCGCGGGGGGCGCTGGAGCCTAAGGGAATAAGCGGTAGAAAATTAATGGATGGGATGGATATATATATATATATATATATATATATATATATATATATATATATATATATATATATATATATATATATATATATATATATATATATATATATACACACACATACATGTATATAATTTTTTTATTTTTTTATTTTTTAAATTTATACAATTTTTATTTTATTTTATTGTATTTTTTTTATTTTTTTATTGTATTATTTTTATATTTATTTATTTTATTTATTATTATTATTAGCATTATTTTTTTAATCTCTCCGGTCCAGCCACTCAGGTATTTGACTTTATCAAATGTTTGGGAAGCATTTTATTAAACAAAACCAGTTTTCTTTCAAGTAATATTAACATTTATCAGAGCTGTTTGTTTATTTTACAGAGGAATGTAGCTCATCATAGAACTGGCACCTAAAGTTATTAAAAATGTTTGATTTTGAATCGAGAATCTTTTTGAATAAAGAATCGATTCTGAATCGAATCGCTACCCCCAAGAACTGACTCAAATTTCACAGCCCTCCACTCCATCATATTGATGTGTTAAAAGAGCCCTTTGCACTATTTGAAGGTTACCATGGATACGCCTGACTGTCAATCACAAATATTGTTATTATTTTTGTAATAACAGCGTATTGGTTGTTACCCACTTGTGCAGGTAGGTGTACCTAAAAAAAAGTGGGATCCAGGAACGGGCTGGTAATCCCAAACGACGGCTCTGACCTCGTTAGGGCCGTCCCCTTCAGCCGCTGTCGGACCGCCGAGTGTAGATTTAAACGCTCTAATTGAGCCCCCCAGTGTCCCCCCGCCTCCCCATGGTGGGGTTTGGGGGACTCGTCCTATTGGACAGAAGGCTGCCTTCAAGGCTGCACAAAAAGAGCAAAGTCGGAGGATTGGCATGGTTTGGGTTCGGTCAACTGATCATAGCTTCTTCATGAAAAGTTGACCTTATTGGTGACGTGTTGCATCTTCAGCAGGGAATTTGGACTTTTTGTGTTGTGTGAGTGCTCGAAGTGGGAGTGTATTTGTGTGCCAAAATCCTCTATTTAAGGACCCAGAAACACTTTCATGGTGGAAAATATCAATAATTGAGGTTTGATGTAGTAATCCTTCAAGAAAAATATTAAAATGTAAACTAAAGATATATATAAAATATAATTTGGATTTTTTTTGCATATATTTTCTTTTATTAGATACATTTTTTAATTCAGTTTGTTGTTGCTGAGTTTATTAATACTAAAATTATTTATAATAATAAAAAAAAAAATTCCCATTAGTTTGCACTTTTTGCTATTGACATTTTTTTTGTTAGTTTAATTGTATTTTTAAAACACGTTGGTGTGTAATAAAACTAAATATATAAAATAGAATTTAGAATGTTTTTGCATAATTAAAAAAAAAAAAGTTAATTATTTTTTAATTCAAATTTATATTTTCGCTACACTTTTTCCCGTTTAAAAATTACATTATTTCGTTTAATTGTATTTTCAAAACACTTTGGGGGCCAATAAAACTAAATAAATATATAAACTATAATTGGAATTTTTTTTGGTGAAAAATTTGCTTTTTTAAATATTTTTTAATACAAATTTACAAATTTATAAATATATATATATATATATATATATATATATATATATATATATATATATATATATATATATATATATATATATATATATATATATATATATATATATATATATATATATATATATATATATATATATATATATAAACTTTTTTTTTTTTTGTCGCTGAGTGTATTATTTTTAAAATTATTTGTAATCTTTTACACCTTTTGTTGTTTAACATTTTTAAATGTTTGTTTAATTATATTTTTAAAACAAGTTGGGGGCCAAAAAACTAAATAAATATATTAAATATAATTTGAATTGTTTTGCATATATTTTCTTTTTTAGTATTATATATTTTTCAAATTTTAATTTATATATAAAAAAAATAAAAATAGCCTTCAATTTTGCCAGTTTTTTTTTGTCGTCGCCGAGTGTATTATTACAATTTTTTTAAATTTCCTATTAACTTGCTTTTTGTATTTTTTCACTTTTGTAAATTTACGAAGACGTCACCGTGGACTTCTTGAGTCTGTCTAGCTGATTAGATCTTCCGCATCTAGTGGGTCCATGACGATGACTTCTGTTTTGTTTGATCGGCCGTTTTACTGCCGTGTTACAGACACCGTTTGGAAACAATTAAGCTATGTATATATAAATTTGCTAAATATTTCTGTGCAAATAACTCATTTCACAACGTATATATCTATATATATATATGTCTTATAGTCCAGTGCGGCTTATAAATGGAAATATAGGTTTATTTTCTAAACTTCAGTGGGTGCGGCTTATATACCGCACTCTATAATCCGAAAAATACGGTAATAATGAAATACAATATTATAATTAAATGCCCTGCAGTAGAAAATGGATGGATAATAATTAAATTCATTGTGGTCTCTACAGAGGTCGCTAGTGCGTCTTGCCGTACACTGCCACCTGTTGGTAAGTTGGTCTAGATAAAAATGTGTTTTTCATTTTTAATGCATGACCATTGAATGGATTTTTGAGACCTGGGTGATTTGATTCGTTGCTACGTTACAACGAAAGCCATCGATGCAACTAAAGCCACTGGTCTAATTCCTGGAGAGGGGAAGACAACAGAATCGGGGGGGAAAATCCTTTGGGTGCCATCTGGGAAACTTGCTTGACACACACACACACATACACATGCACACACAGATCATGATTAGAGGCATTCATTCATTCATTCATTCAGATAGATGTCAGAGCGCCCGACAAGCCGTCCAGCTGTGACGACGTTAGCTCAGAACCAAGCCGATGATTGCTTGGGGAAAGATCAACTTTGATTCTCGCTGACATTTTATGTACAATACCTGACTTCACCCTTTATTGGACCGCAACGGAAAGGAAAAAAAAACAAAAACATTATTATTTATTTATTAACTATTATTTATTATGTATTTATAATAATATTATCATTTATTTATATGAAAATATTATTATAAATACATAATAAATAATAGTTAATAAATAAATAATAATACAAGTATTTTGTATATTTTACACCATCATAGATATTTTTTTAAATAAATTAGTATTTTACATTATTATTATTTATTTATTAACTATTATTTATTATGTATTTATAATAATATTATCATTTATTTATATGATATATGATAATATAATGAATGATAATTTATATGATAATATTATTATAAATACTTATTAAATAATAGTTAAGAAATAATAATAATGTAAAATGCTAATTTATTTTTAAAAAAATATGTATGATGGTGTAAAATATACAAAATATTAATAATTATGTTATATTGACCCATATATAGTCGTACGAAACACAATCAAAGCATTTACTGTATATTAGGGTTGTACTGATCCGATACAGATATCGGTCCGTTATCAGCAAAAAAATAAAAATGTAGTTGTTATGTTCAAACACTGATGACATCTATTAAACAAGACAAGAAGCAAGGAATCAAACAGAGACAGAATTAAATTTGGCTCAATGAGGAGAAACGCGTAGACACTGTACCCTTGTCCCACGCTCCTGACGAAAGATTGTAGGCCTCCTCTTTTATTTGGACTTTCCCTGATTACATGGCAACAGCTGTTTCTAAGGGTCGGGGGTCATAAACAGCCATCACCTTTGGTTACAGAACAGTTCAAAGAATAGGTCGTAAACAGTTCACAGAAAAGGTCGCCTGGAGGGGAGTCTGGTCCTGCTTCCTCTCCGCTTTGTAGTTCTAGGGTCAAGACAATATCTTTCCGTGGATTACAATACATCAAAGAAACAGAACACCTTCATGTTGCTTCCCATCCTACACAGTGGAGTTTTACAAGCCTTCTTCTTGGTAGGATCAAGGACAGCTTATGTCTGCTCGCCGGGAACTCATTGAAACACAAAGTTTTGTGATAACTTAGATACAATTACTCTGACAGTAGTATCGGATCATATCATTTGTTTCTTGACAAGAAAATATATTACCTGATTGCGTTGAACACTTACTTGCAAACAAGCTTACTTTTAGGGGGGGGAAAGTTGAAACTATAGTCAGGATTGACTGCTGAAATAAAGACATCCTTAGCTAAATACAATATTATGTTCATATAATGGATATATAATTAAAAAAATAAATATAATTGGAGATTAAGAGTATGTAAAAGGTCGACTCCTAAAATGCGCCAAACATGGATAAGAGTGGGGTGTTTTTTTTGCATTTTTCCCAGCATGCATTGTAATGGATTAAATAGGTGTAATTGATTTTCTTTTATGGTGCGTGGGCATTTTTTATAATGCCGACAAAGTTCAGTGAGCAGGTTGAGTTACGTGTGATTTATTTTTGTGTACCATGACTAGGGAAGGTTGTTGGTATTGGGTCATATAAGTAAATGCTGCACCCAGGTCATTGACCTGTATTTTTTCACAATGTCCTCTTGATGGCAACACCAAATTGATTACAGTGCAGGCCTTATGCCTATCAACACTTCAAAGTGCAATTCATGGTCATTAACCTGATTCCCCCACGATATCCACAAGACGGCTGCAAACTTGCAGCAATTATGCTGTCAAGGCATTCAAAGTTAAGTCGGCCAGTTTGGACACCCCTGCACAAACACAAACTAACTTGGAACTAAATTTATTGAAGATAATTAAATCATCATCCAAAGACATTACTGCGTTTTTGGCAAATTTCAACCTAAATCAATGTTTTTGTTACAACAACAAATATGTTTCCTGTTAGTGCGGAACATTTAATTGTGGTCAAGGTTAATTTTAGAATAAGGTTGGTCTTTTCTTCTAATTCAGTCAAGTCGTTTACAAAAAGGTAAACACGGTGGGCTATTGGCTACCAGAAGCTGGCAGCTACACAACAGCTAAGCACACGACAGCACACAAGCTAGACGTCCTTCATTGAACAACATTGCAGTATAAAACAATATAAACAAGTATCGAATCATTATAGTTGCATATCAATTACACATACAAAGTCTCCAAGGCGGAAGTGTATTAGAAAGTATCAATTTTTGTTGTTGTTGTTGGGGGGGTTATGGATGGGATATAAACAAAATTATTTTGACATTTAGGGCAGACAATAGACATATGATTTATGTGAATATGATGTAATGGATAGGAATGTCTGATGCTGGATGTCAATAAAAAAAAAAAATAATTAAAAAAAAAGAAAGTATCCAGTAACAAACGTGTCCGCATCATTTAAGTTACTATAAATTACCTTATTTTCAGGAATTATATAGACCACAAAATGTCAATATAATTTGCCAGTTAGTGTTCTTCATTGTTCTGATTAATTTACCTTCAGTTTTGTCAGTTTTTTGTTGTCGCTGAGTGTATTATTACTAAAATTATTTGTAACAAAAATTTCATTTTTTCCCATTTCGCTACACTTTTAATCGTTTAAAAATTACATTATTTTGTTTACCGTATTTCCTTGAATTGGCGCAGGGAATATAGTATTCGCACGTCTAGAATTACTGCCGGGTCAAACTCGTTTTTCAAAATAATTAACGCATGCTTGGCCTTATCGCCGGTTTATTATTGAAGCTGGATCAAATTCGTTTCGCAAAATATTAATTTTATTATCGCATGTCTATAATTTTCGCCGGGTCTAACTCGTTTCGCAAAATATTTAACATATGGCTAGAACTTCCACCGGGTCAAATTCGTTACGTCACGAGTGACGCATCTGTCCTCATTTTCAAAATGGAGGAAGCTGCTTTCAGATTGAGTGAGCCTATGGCTTTGCACTTTGTTTATATTATATATATGTTTTTTTGCATTCTATTTTAGTTACTTTGAATTTATAACCCCCTGGCGCTGCTTTGTATTCTTTTTGTACTGTTTTGTACTACTTTTGTACTTATTTGATTGTTGAAATGTTGAAATGTATAAATAAAACTTTAAAAAAAAAAAAAAAAAAAAAAAAAAAGGAAGCTGCTTTCAGTAGTTTACAATCGCACAAAGGAAAAAAGATAAAGAGCTTTTCAGTAGGATTTAAGGTCCAAGCTATTGCATACCGGTACAGTATGCTAAAGAGAACAGTAAGCAGCTATGTTTTATTAATATACCGTAGCTGCGTGTGTGAAATACTGTATAAGTCATTAAATGACTCCCGCCTCCTGGTGGTAGAGGGCGCTGCCGCGCTAGTGATCCTTCTTGCGACTTCCGGTACTGCAGAAGAAGTGAACACACGCAGCAAGATATATTTTTTTCTTTTAACAAGGATTACATACCGGTATCTAAAATAAAACAGTTTTCTAAACTGGACTTTCAATCGAAGCAGGATGTAATAATTAAAGGAATATCTCCATCGAAACAGAGATTTTTAAAACTGAAGAAAGAAAATAAGGAAGACTTCTATAAACAAGTTATCGATGCTTTTGGTCAGAAGGAGCTGCAAATGGACTCCATTTATAAGTACAGGTAAGACCATAATAACGTTTTTTTAATTAAATGTGCTTTTCATGATGGTATGCTTACATCACACTCAAAGCGCACGCCTAAATTTTATGGATTCCTTTTGGTAAACGCCGGAGTGAGAAGAGGTTTTAAAATAATTACCGCATGCACGGCCATCCCGCCGGTTTCCGGTAAACGCAGGTGTGACAGGAGGTTTTAAATTAATTAACGCCCCTGCGGCTATTCAAGGAAATACGGTAATTGTATTTTCAAAACACGTTGGGGGCCAATAAAACTAAATACATATATAAACTATAATTAGGATTTTGTTTTTTGTATAAATTTGCTTTTTTAAATATTTTTTAATACAAATATATATATATATATATATATATATATATATATATATATATATATATATATATATATATATATATATATATATATATATATATATATATATATATATATATATAAAATATATATATATATATATATATATAAACAGCCTTCAGTTTTGTAATTTTCTTGTTGTCGCTGAGTGTATTATTACTAAAATTATTTGTAATTTTTTCCCATTACTCTACACCTTTTGCTGTTTAAAAATTGTAAATGTTTGTTTAATTATATTACACCACACAACCCTTGTGTGGTGTTCGGCTCTGTGGGGCCCCGTTTTCATTTTTTATTGAAAGAAAAATTATACAATTAATTAATTTTTCAAACTGAGACTCACTGACTTCGGCTTCATTTTCTGTGAAGAACATATATAAGAATACATATTTAATGACCACACACCACACACACCCTCTACACATTTCTATTACATATAAGATGTCCGGGTCCACTGGACCCGGGGCTAATAGAAGTGTGGAAATTGATGTTCTGTGTACCACACACACACACACACCCACACACACACACACACACACACACACACACACACACACACACACACACACACACACACACACACACACACACACACACACACACACACACACACACACACACACACACACATTATTGTATTTGTTACATTCTTGAGACCTGAGACAAATGCCTACCTCTTTTGGACCACCCTTTCTAGATATATAAAGAAGTGTATTTACAACATTAATAATATATACATAATATGCAAATATAAAAAAGCTTGTTGTGAAAAATGAGTTGGACTTTCACAAGAAAAAGGTCACAATTTCACATGAAAAACTTAGAATTTCGGCAGTATTATAATAAAAGTCGTCTTTTACTCAATGAAAGTCAAAATTTGACAAGAAAAGCTGAACATTTGTGCAATATTATGATAAAATTTGGAAGTATACTCAATAACAGTCGCAATTTTGCAAGAAAAGCCTAACATGTTGGTAATTTTGTGAAAAGAGTCGTAATTTTACTCGACAGAAGTCGCAATTTTATAAGAAAACTTTAACATTTTGGCAATATTATAATCATACTCTGAATTTTACTTGGCAATATGATGACAAAAGTCATCATATTATTAAAAAAATGTCACCATTTTACAAGAACAACAAAACAATTGGGAATATTGGGATACAAGTCTGAATTTTATATGACAAATGTCACCATTTTGCCTTAAAAAGTAATAATTTTATTTAAAAAAGTAATAATTTCATGAGAAAATATTGCAATATTACGAAAACAAAGACTATGAGAAATTGTTCCCAACTTTATAAGAAATAAGTCGACACATTGTGAGAAAAAGACTTTTAGTTATGTTTTATTCTTATTTTGTTGGTTTGTTTGTAATTGTTTTTTAATCTTCATTATTTACTTCAAGTTATTACAGTATGTCTCTTAATACATATTTATTAAAACAAATACAATTATTTATTAACTTTGGCCAACGGGGGCGCATTTCAATTGCTTACACACACTTGTTATTTCATATGTTGACCCGAGGGGGAGCACTTTTAAAAGAGACACACAGTCGATTCAAGAAAAATCCCTCCTTTTTGGGACCACCCTCATTTTGACCAGCAGGGGTGCAAATGAGACATTGTCTATTAGATGCAATGTTCTTAAATTTATGTCGTCACTTGTTCACACCTCCTCATATGGAAGATACTTTTCCTTTTTCACGTCAAGGAGGGTAGAGATGCACACACACACACACACACACACACACACACACACACACACACACACACACACACACACACACACACACACACACACACACACACACACACACACACACACACACACACACACACACACACACACACACATTATTGTATTTGTTACATTCTTGAGACCTGAGAAAAATGCCTACCTCTTTAGGACCACCCTTTCTAGATATATAAAGAAGTGTATTTACAACATTAATAATATATACATAATATGCAAATATAAAAAAGCTTGTTGTGAAAAATGAGTTGGACTTTCACAAGAAAAAGGTCACAATTTCACATGAAAAACTTAGAATTTCGGCAGTATTATAATAAAAGTAATCTTTTACTCAATGAAAGTCAAAATTTGACAAGAAAAGCTGAACATTTGTGCAATATTATGATAAAAGTTGGAATTATACTCAATAACAGTCGCAATTTTGCAAGAAAAGCCTAACATGTTGGTAATTTTGTGAAAAGAGTCGTAATTTTACTCGACAGAAGTCGCAATTTTATAAGAAAACTTTAACATTTTGGCAATATTATAATCATACTCTGAATTTTACTTGGCAATATGATGACAAAAGTCATCATATTATTAAAAAAATTTCACCATTTTACAAGAACAACAAAACAATTGGGAATATTGGGATAAACGTCTGAATTTTATATGACAAATGTCACCATTTTGCCTTAAAAAGTAATAATTTTATTTAAAAAAGTAATAATTTCATGAGAAAATATTGCAATATTACGAAAACAAAGAATATGAGAAATTGTTCCCAACTTTATAACAAATAAGTCGACACATTGTGAGAAAAAGACTTTTAGTTATGTTTTATTATTATTTTGTTGGTTTGTTTGTAATTGTTTTTTAATCTTCATTATTTACTTCAAGTTATTACAGTACGTCTCTTAATACATATTTATTAAAATAAACACAATTATTTATTAACTTTGGCCAACGGGGGCGCATTTCAATTGCTTACACACACTTGTTATTTCATATGTTGACCCGAGGGGGAGCACTTTTAAAAGCGACACACAGTCGATTCAAGAAAAATCCCTCCTTTTTGGGACCACCCTCATTTTGACCAGCAGGGGTGCAAATGAGACATTGTCTATTAGATGCAATGTTCTTAAATTTATGTCGTCACTTGTTCACACCTCCTCATATGGAAGATTCTTTTCCTTTTTCACGTCTCATGGAGGGTAGAGATACACACACACACACACACACACACACACACACACACACACACACACACACACACACACACACACACACACACACACACACACACACACACACACACACACACACACACACACACACACACACACACACACACGCACACACACACATTATTGTATTTGTTACATTCTTGAGACCTGAGAAAAATGCCTACCTCTTTTGGACCACCCTTTCTAGAGATATAAAGAAGTGTATTTACAACATTAATAATATATACATAATATGCAAATATAAAAAAGCTTGTTGTGAAAAATGAGTTGGACTTTCACAAGAAAAAGGTCACAATTTCACATGAAAAACTTAGAATTTCGGCAGTATTATAATAAAAGTCGTCTTTTACTCAATGAAAGTCAAAATTTGACAAGAAAAGATGAACATTTGTGCAATATTATGATAAAAGTTGGAATTATACTCAATAACAGTCGCAATTTTGCAAGAAAAGCCTAACATGTTGGTAATTTTGTGAAAAGAGTCGTAATTTTACTCGACAGAAGTCGCAATTTTATAAGAAAACTTTAACATTTTGGCAATATTATAATCATACTCTGAATTTTACTTGGCAATATGATGACAAAAGTCATCATATTATTAAAAAAAATGTCACCATTTTACAAGAACAACAAAACAATTGGGAATATTGGGATAAACGTCTGAATTTTATATGACAAATGTCACCATTTTGCCTTAAAAAGTAATAATTTTATTTAAAAAAGTAATAATTTCATGAGAAAATATTGCAATATTACGAAAACAAAGAATATGAGAAATTGTTCCCAACTTTATAAGAAATAAGTCGACACATTGTGAGAAAAAGACTTTTAGTTATGTTTTATTCTTATTTTGTTGGTTTGTTTGTAATTGTTTTTTAATCTTAATTATTTACTTCAAGTTATTACAGTATGTCTCTTAATACATATTTATTAAAACAAATACAATTATTTATTAACTTTGGCCAACGGGGGCGCATTTCAATTGCTTACACACACTTGTTATTTCATATGTTGACCCGAGGGGGAGCACTTTTAAAAGCGACACACAGTCGATTCAAGAAAAATCCCTCCTTTTTGGGACCACCCTCATTTTGACCAGCAGGGGTGCAAATGAGACATTGTCTATTAGATGCAATGTTCTTAAATTTATGTCGTCACTTGTTCACACCTCCTCATATGGAAGATACTTTTCCTTTTTCACGTCTCAAGGAGGGTAGAGATACACACACACACACACTCACACACACACACACACACACACACACACACACACACACACACACACACACACACACACACACACACACACACACACACACACACACACACACCCACATTATTGTATTTGTTACATTCTTGAGACCTGAGAAAAATGCCTACCTCTTTTGGACCACCCTTTCTAGAGATATAAAGAAGTGTATTTACAACATTAATAATATATACATAATATGCAAATATAAAAAAGCTTGTTGTGAAAAATGAGTTGGACTTTCACAAGAAAAAGGTCACAATTTCACATGAAAAACTTAGAATTTCGGCAGTATTATAATAAAAGTCGTCTTTTACTCAATGAAAGTCAAAATTTGACAAGAAAAGCTGAACATTTGTGCAATATTATGATAAAAGTTGGAATTATACTCAATAACAGTCGCAATTTTGCAAGAAAAGCCTAACATGTTGGTAATTTTGTGAAAAGAGTCGTAATTTTACTCGACAGAAGTCGCAATTTTATAAGAAAACTTTAACATTTTGGCAATATTATAATCATACTCTGAATTTTACTTGGCAATATGATGACAAAAGTCATCATATTATTAAAAAAATTTCACCATTTTACAAGAACAACAAAACAATTGGGAATATTGGGATAAACGTCTGAATTTTATATGACAAATGTCACCATTTTGCCTTAAAAAGTAATAATTTTATTTAAAAAAGTAATAATTTCATGAGAAAATATTGCAATATTACGAAAACAAAGAATATGAGAAATTGTTCCCAACTTTATAAGAAATAAGTCGACACATTGTGAGAAAAAGACTTTTAGTTATGTTTTATTATTATTTTGTTGGTTTGATTGTAATTGTTTTTTAATCTTCATTATTTACTTCAAGTTATTACAGTACGTCTCTTAATACATATTTATTAAAATAAATACAATTATTTATTAACTTTGGCCAACGGGGGCGCATTTCAATTGCTTACACACACTTGTTATTTCATATGTTGACCCGAGGGGGAGCACTTTTAAAAGCGACACACAGTCGATTCAAGAAAAATCCCTCCTTTTTGGGACCACCCTCATTTTGACCAGCAGGGGTGCAAATGAGACATTGTCTATTAGATGCAATGTTCTTAAATTTATGTCGTCACTTGTTCACACCTCCTCATATGGAGGATACTTTTCCTTTTTCACGTCTCAAGGAGGGTAGAGATACACACACACACACACACACACACACACACACACACACACACACACACACACACACACACACACACACACACACACACACACACACACACATCAGGCCTAGACAGGAGGAGGACAAAGTGTAGGTACACAGAACATCAGAGGGTCAAATGTGCGAGAAAAAGAGAGCAGACAGTGTTGACAAACAATGTTGCAACCTTGTGTTGTTAAAATACTGGACAGATGTTTATTGGGATCAGGTAAATTGTACGACTGTTGTATCGGACAGTACTCAAAGGTTGTATCGGGACACCACTAATTCAAATCTTAATGAAAACTGAGCAAAATGACAGCAAAAGCAACGATTTTTAACGTCTAAAATCTTGTGCAAAAAGCGTAAGAGTGAGTTTTCTGCTGGCCCAGACTGAAGAACATGACGTCTATCACAGATGCGGGATTTGACAAGGATTACGGCGCATTTAAGGTCAATCGGTGAAATACGTTTATCTCATAAAGACAGCCAATCAGGATCAACTGGGATCACATGACCGTTCCGGCCACCGACAGGAAAATCTTCATTAATGCACCATAATTGGCCTCCATTATTCCATTTTACGATTCAGATTTTTTTTAACGAGCAGTTTAGACAGAAATTACACACTTTCCTTCGGCAAAGGCCTGGAAATTATCCATGCGTTTACTTTTCACGCAAGCGGCGGCCATTAGTGTCGGAGAAATGCAGCTGACGTCGCTCACGACCTCGCTCGGCCTCCTGGGATTGATGCAGGGGTGACAAGGAACCAGACGTGTGGCCTTCCAGTGCCTGACATGTGTGTGTGCGTGTGTGTGTGTGTGTGTGTGTGTGTGTGTGTGTGTGTGTGTGTGTGTGTGTGTGTGTGTGTGTGTGTGTGTGTGTGTGTGTGTGTGTTCTTATATTTCTACCTTTCTTGAAACATCAACAAGGAAAAGTAGCTTCCATATGAGGACCGGTAAACAAGTTAGGACCCAAGTCATGGTCCCAATACAGAAAACCATTGCATCTAATAGAGAATGTCTCATTTGCACTTTAGGACCGCTTGTATCGCACACGATATCACACACAAGTAAACACGCTTCAGGACCGCTTGTATCTCACATGATATCACACAAGTAAACACGCTTCAAGTACGCTTGTGTCGTACATGATATCACACGCAAGTAAACACGCTTCAGGGCCGCTTGTATCGCACATGATATCACACACAAGTAAACACGCTTTAGGACCGCTTGTATCGCACATGATATCACACACAAGTAAACGCGCTTTAGGACCGCTTGTATCGCACATGATAACACAAGTAAACACGCTTCTGGACCTCTTTTATCGCACATGATAACACAAGTAAACACAGTTCAGGACCGCTTGTATCACACATGATATCACACACAAGTAAACACGCTTCTGGACCGCTTGTATCGTACATGATATCAAACAAGTAAACCCACTTCAGGACCGCTTGTGTTGCACATGATATCACACGCAAGTAAACACGCTTCAGGGCCGCTTGTATCGCACATGATATCACACACAAGTAAACACGCTATAGGACCGCTTGTATCGCACATGATATCACACACAAGTAAACACGCTTTAGGACCTCTTTTATCGCACATGACAACACAAGTAAACACAGTTCAGGACCGCTTGTATCACACATGATATCACACACAAGTAAACACGCTTCTGGACCGCTTGTATCGTACATGATATCAAACAAGTAAACCCACTTCAGGACCGCTTGTGTTGCACATGATATCACACACAAGTAAACACGCTTCAGGACCGCTTGTATTGCACATGATATCACACACAAGTAAACACGCTTCAGGACCGCTTGTATCGCACATGATATCACACACAAGTAAACACGCTTCTGGACCGCTTGTATCGTACATGATATCAAACAAGTAAACCCACTTCAGGACCGCTTGTGTTGCACATGATATCACACACAAGTAAACACGCTTCAGGGCCGCTTGTATCGCACATGATATCACACACAAGTAAACACGCTATAGGACCGCTTGTATCGCACATGATATCACACACAAGTAAACACGCTTTAGGACCGCTTGTATCGCACATGATAACACAAGTAAACACGCTTCTGGACCTCTTTTATCGCACATGATAACACAAGTAAACACAGTTCAGGACCGCTTGTATCACACATGATATCACACACAAGTAAACACGCTTCTGGACCGCTTGTATCGTACATGATATCAAACAAGTAAACCCACTTCAGGACCGCTTGTGTTGCACATGATATCACACACAAGTAAACACGCTTCAGGACCGCTTGTATCGCACATGATATCACACACAAGTAAACACGCTTCAGGACCGCTTGTATCGCACATGATATCACACACAAGTAAACACGCTTCTGGACCGCTTGTATCGTACATGATATCAAACAAGTAAACCCACTTCAGGACCGCTTGTGTTGCACATGATATCACACACAAGTAAACACGCTTCAGGACCGCTTGTATCGCACATGATATCACACACAAGTAAACACGCTTCAGGACCGCTTGTATCTCACATGATATCACACAAGTAAACACGCTTCAAGTACGCTTGTGTCGTACATGATATCACACGCAAGTAAACACGCTTCAGGGCCGCTTGTATCGCACATGATATCACACACAAGTAAACACGCTTCAGGACCTTTTGTATCGCACATGATATCACACACAAGTAAACACGCTTTAGGACCGCTTGTATCGCACATGATAACACAAGTAAACACGCTTCTGGACCTCTTTTATCGCACATGATAACACAAGTAAACACAGTTCAGGACCGCTTGTATCACACATGATATCATACACAAGTAAACACGCTTCTGGACCGCTTGTATCGTACATGATATCAAACAAGTAAACCCACTTCAGGACCGCTTGTGTTGCACATGATATCACACACAAGTAAACACGCTTCAGGACCGCTTGTATTGCACATGATATCACACACAAGTAAACACGCTTCAGGACCGCTTGTATTGCACACGATATCACACACAAGTAAACACGCTTCAGGACGGCTTTTATCGCGCATGATATCACACACAAGTAAACACGCTTCTGGACCGCTTGTATCGTACATGATATCAAACAAGTAAACCCACTTCAGGACCGCTTGTGTTGCACATGATATCACACACAAGTAAACACGCTTCAGGGCCGCTTGTATCGCACATGATATCACACACAAGTAAACACGCTATAGGACCGCTTGTATCGCACATGATATCACACACAAGTAAACACGCTTTAGGACCGCTTGTATCGCACATGATAACACAAGTAAACACGCTTCTGGACCTCTTTTATCGCACATGATAACACAAGTAAACACAGTTCAGGACCGCTTGTATCACACATGATATCACACACAAGTAAACACGCTTCTGGACCGCTTGTATCGTACATGATATCAAACAAGTAAACCCACTTCAGGACCGCTTGTGTTGCACATGATATCACACACAAGTAAACACGCTTCAGGACCGCTTGTATTGCACATGATATCACACACAAGTAAACACGCTTCAGGACCGCTTGTATTGCACACGATATCACACACAAGTAAACACGCTTCAGGACGGCTTTTATCGCGCATGATATCACACACAATTAAACGCGCTTCAGAACCGCTTGTATCACATATTATATCACACACAAGTAAACACGCTTCAGGACCGCTTGTGTCGCACGTGACATCACACACAAATAAACACGCTTCAGGACCGCTTGTTTCGCACATGATATCACACGCAAGTAAACACGCTTCAGGGCCGCTTGTATCGCACATGATATCACACACAAGTAAACACGCTTTAGGACCGCTTGTATCGCACATGATATCACACACAAGTAAACACGCTTTAGGACCGCTTGTATCGCACATGATAACACAAGTAAACACGCTTCTGGACCTCTTTTATCGCACATGATAACACAAGTAAACACAGTTCAGGACCGCTTGTATCACACATGATATCACCCACAAGTAAACACGCTTCTGGACCGCTTGTATCGTACATGATATCAAACATGTAAACCCACTTCAGGACCGCTTGTGTTGCACATGATATCACACACAAGTAAACACGCTTCAGGACCGCTTGTATCGCACATGATATCACACACAAGTAAACACGCTTCAGGACCGCTTGTATTGCACACGATATCACACACAAGTAAACACGCTTCAGAACGGCTTTTATCGCGCATGATATCACACACAAGTAAACGCTCTTCAGAACCGCTTGTATCACATATGATATCACACACAAGTAAACACGCTTCAGGACCGCTTGTGTCGCACGTGACATCACACACAAATAAACACGCTTCAGGACCGCTTGTTTCGCACATGATATCACACACAAGTAAACGCGCTTCTGGACCGCTTGTATCGCAAATTAAATCGCACACAAGTAAACGCGCTTCAGGACCGCTTGTACCGCAAATTATATCACACACAAGTAAACACGCTTTAGGACCGCTTGTATCGCACATGATATCACACACAAGTAAACACGCTTTAGGACCGCTTGTATCGCACATGATAACACAAGTAAACACGCTTCTGGACCTCTTTTATCGCACATGATAACACAAGTAAACACAGTTCAGGACCGCTTGTATCACACATGATATCACACACAAGTAAACACGCTTCTGAACCGCTTGTATCGTACATGATATCAAACAAGTAAACCCACTTCAGGACCGCTTGTGTTGCACATGATATCACACACAAGTAAACACGCTTCAGGACCGCTTGTATCGCACATGATATCACACACAAGTAAACACGCTTCAGGACCGCTTGTATTGCACACGATATCACACACAAGTAAACACGCTTCAGGTCGGCTTTTATCGCGCATGATATCACACACAAGTAAACGCGCTTCAGAACCGCTTGTATCACATATGATATCACACACAAGTAAACACGCTTCAGGACCGCTTGTGTCGCACGTGACATCACACACAAATAAACACGCCTCAGGACCGCTTGTTTCGCACATGATATCACACACAAGTAAACGCGCTTCTGGACCGCTTGTATCGCACATTAAATCGCACACAAGTAAACGCGCTTCAGGACCGCTTGTACCGCAAATGATATCACACACAAGTAAACACGCTTCAGGACTGCTTGTATCTCACATGATATCACACACTGGTGGTGAAATCTATCAAAATGAGGGTGGTCCCAAAAAGGAGGGATTTTTCAAATTGACTTTGTGTTTGGTTTTAAAAGTGCTCCCCCTCTGGTCAACATATGAAATAACAAGTGTGTGGAAAAAAAATTGAAGTGCTCCCCCTCTGGCCAACATATGAAATAACAAGTGTGTGTAAGAAACTGAAATGCGCCCCCTTTGGCCAAAATTATTTTAAAAAAAATATGTATATAGAGACATACTGTAATAACTTGAAGTAAATACTGGAGCTTAAAAACCAATTACAAACAAAACATTCCAAAATAAATAAATTAACTAAAAGCAGTATTTTTCTCACAATGTGTCGACTTTTTTCTTATAAAATTGGGAACAATTTCTCATATTCTTTCTGTTTTTGTAACATTGCAATATTTTCTCGCAAAATGATTACTTTTTTTTAATGTAATATCATTACTTTTTAATGCAAAATGGTGACCTTTGTCATACATAATTCTGACTTTTATCAATGTTGCCAATTTTATTTAATTTTTTTGTAAAATAGTGACATTTTTTGAGTAAAATTATGACTCTTGTTATAATTTTGCCAAGTAAAATTCTGATTATTATTATAATATTGCCAACATTTTAAAGTTTTCTTATAAAATTGTGACTTTTGTTGAGTAAAATTTCGACTCTTTTCACAAAATTGCCAAAATGTTAAGCTTTTCTTGTAAAAGTGCGACTGTTATTGAGTAAAGTTCCAACTTGTATCATAATATTGCACAAATGTTCAGTTTTTCTTGTAAAATTTTGACTTGCGTTGAGTAAAATGACGACTTTTATTGTGATACTGCCAAAATTCTAAGTTTTTCTTGTGAAATTGTGACCTTTTTCTTGTGAAATTCCAACTCATTTTTCACAACAAGCTTTTTTATATTTGCATAGTATGTATATATTATTAATGCTGTAAATACACTTCTTTATACTGTATATCTAGAAAGGCTGGTCCTAAAGAGGTAGGCATTTTTCTCAGGTCTCAAGAAGGTAATAAATACAATAATCTGTGAATGTGTGTGTGTGCGTGTGCGTGTGCGTGTGCGTGTGTGTGTGTGTGTGTGTGTGTGTGTGTGTGTGTGTGTGTGTGTGTGTGTGTGTGTGTGTGTGTGTGTGTGTGTGTGTGTGTGTGTGTGCGTGTGTGTGTGTGTGTCAGCACTTCCTGGTGTGGCTTGCAAGTAGACAGATTGTTAGAAGCTGCTCTGTGATTAAACCTGTTTTAATCTCAAAACACACACACACACACACACACACACACACACACACACACACACACACACACACACACACACACACACACACACACACACACACACACACACACACACACACACACACACACACACACACACACACACACTGGTCATGATAGGAAGGGCAAATTGTGTCAAAAGCCGCTTTTACAACCAAAAAACAAGTGCCAGAATTAATTTGCTGTTTCTAAGACTCTCCCAACCAATCGTAACAGATGCTGTCAAAATACATTTGAGGTCGATTAAAGAATATTTAATATCATGCAGCAAGATTTTTCTAGTATATTCTATTCTAAAAGCATGACTCAAAATCGTTTTTTTTAACTGACAAGTGCATTCACCAAAATCACCACAACATCACCAAAATAATAACTGGAGGCAAGCATAAACTAGAAAACACATTCAAATATAGTTTGAAGTATAAAACACATTAAAATGGTCCGATGAAAAATTATTAAAAACAATTTTTTTTTTTAAATATGTAGTTTAGTAGAATAATAAAAACTGTATGAGTTATTGGTTTTATTGTTATCATTGCAAACTAGTTTCAATGTCTATTTTCCATTTTATAGATTTTTTAATTATTTGAACTTATACTTTGATATTTTTCATTTGATTAAATCCAACGTGTGGATTACATTTAATTTAGTAATAAAAATAAAATTAAATAAAAACACTGTAATTTATATTTTTATTCATAATATTTCAAACTATTTTCTATATATTTTTAATTTTATTCAATTTTGATCATTTAAAAAAATAATTCATATTTTGTATTTAATTAAATCAAAGTTATGTTTAATGTATGACATTATATGTTACATATGGTATGATGTATATTTTTCATTTTATTCAGTTTCAATCATTTTGAATGATACATTTTTATTAAATTAAATCAAACCTATACATTAAATATACTTAAATATTAAATGTTTTATTATTACAAACTATGTTCAATATATTTTTCATTTTATAAAATTGAAATCATTTTATATAATACATTAATATGTTTCATTTTATTGTATGATATTATATGTTACATATGGTATTGTGTAATTTCCTAATAAAGTAAAAACACTAATTATTTTTTTAAATTGATATTATTGCAAACTGTTTTCTATATATCTTTCATTTTATTCAATTTGATCATCTTAACACATTGATATTTCTCATTTAATTAAATCAAACTTTAATTTATCCTTCTATATGTTACTAAATACCATGTGTAATAAAATAAAAACACTAATTCACATTTTTTGTTATTATTACAAACTGTTATCTATACATATTTCTTTTATTCAGTTTTACGTTAAATGATGCGGACACATTTGTTACTGCATACTTTATAATACACTTCTGCCTTGGAGACTTGGTGTGCGTAAGCAATGTGCAACTGTAATTATTTGATACTTCTTTGTTTATATTGCTTGTTTAGACTGCAATATTGTTCATTGATTTTTACGTATGCCCCCAGCTTGTGTGCTATTGTATGCTTAGCTGTTGTGTAGCTTTGCAGAAGTAAATACGCTTCAGGACCGCTTGTATCGCACATGATATCACACAAGTAAACACACTTCAGGTACGCTTGTATCGCACATGATAACACTCACAAGTAAGCACACTTCAGGGCCGCTTGTATCGTACATGATTTCACACGCAAGTAAACACGCTTCAGGGCCGCTAGTATCGCACATGATATCACACCCAAGTAAACACGCTTCAGGAACACTTGTACCACACATGATATCACACACAAGTAAACACGCTTTAGGACCGATTGTATCGCACATGATATCACACGCAAGTAAACATGCTTCAGGACCGCTTGTATCGCACATATCACACACAAGTAAACATGCTTCTGGACCGCTTGTATCGCACATGATATCACAGACAAGTAAGCACACTTCTGGGTGCTTGTATCGCACATGATATCATACACAAGTAAACACGCTTCAGGACCGCGTTTATCGCACATGATATCACACACAAGTAAACACGCTTCAGGACCGCTTGTACCGCACATGATATCACACACAAGTAAACACACTTCTGGACCGATTGTATCGCACATGATATGACAGACAAGTAAACACGCTTCAGGACCGCGTTTATCGCACATGATATCACACACAAGTAAACACGCTTCAGTACCGCTTGTATTGCACGTGATATCACACACAAGTAAACACGCTTCAGGACCGCTTGTATCGCACATGATATCACCCACAAGGAAACAAGCTTCAGGGCCGATTTTATCGCACATGATATCACACAAGTAAACACGCTTCAGGACCGCTTGTATCGCACATGATATCACACACAAGTAAACACACTTCTGGACCGATTGTATCGCACATGATATCACGGACAAGTAAACACGCTTCAGGACCGCGTTTATCGCACATGATATCACACACAAGTAAACACGCTTCAGTACCGCTTGTATTGCACGTGATATCACACACAAGTAAACACGCTTCAGGACCGCTTGTATCGCACATGATATCACCCACAAGGAAACACGCTTCAGGGCCGATTTTATCGCACATGATACCACACACAAGTAAACACGCTTCAGGACCGCTTGTATCGCACATGATATCACACACAAGTAAACACGCTTCTGGACCGATTGTATCGCACATGATATCACGGACAAGTAAACACGCTTCAGGACCGCGTTTATCGCACATGATATCACACACAAGTAAACACGCTTCAGGACCGCTTGTATCGCACATGATATCACACAAGTAAACACACTTCAGGACCGCTTGTACCGCACATGATATCACACACAAGTAAACACGCTTCAGGACCGCTTGTATCGCACATGATATCACACAAGTAAACACACTTCAGGACCGCTTGTACCGCACATGATATCACACACAAGTAAACACGCTTCAGGACCGCTTGTATCGCACATTTTACATGCAAGCCGATATTGTTCGACATATATTTTTGCTGATATTGGACCGATCGCTGATATCAATATAGCATCAAGACTTTTTTTCAGACTTGAATGAGCAGTATTCTTCTACTTACCCTCATGCTGCTTCATTGTGACACATATGCCTCGCTGTTGCCCTCTGCAGGGTGGCGGGAGTACTGCGTACATGAGCCACCCTTGTTATCATGGTTTCTTTAAGCCTATTTGGGCAATGTTCAACGGGCCAAATGAAAAGCATTCTACACTCTTATTGTGGCAGTGCGTCAAAGAAAAGGAAAGAGAAAGTAAGAAGTGAAGTGAAATTAGGTAAAATGTCAAATGTAGAAACCACACTGCCACCTACAGGTCACAGACTGTTAAACACATTGAAACATTTTCTGCCAACATGAAGGCGAAGAGGAAACAAAGTTGTGTTGTTCTTGTTTGTGCGTTGAAAAAGTGCAAAGTAGGTCAGAGTCGTCTGCCACTCAAGCGCGTTGTCGTCTGCCGCCTGCGGACAACGCTCACATGTAATTACTGATATTCCGGCAGCTGGTTTATTCCGCGCGGCTCGGAGGCGAATGAGGTGGTGAGACGTCGTTTGAAAATGAATCAGATGATAATCAGACGTGCCAGCTTGTGTTTGTTGTGCTTTTTCTTGCAGGAGTATCGGAAAATGACGTAGCCTTACGCCGTTAAACACAGCTCCTGTGCAGCAACGTTACACAACATAAACACAATAGGCAGAAGAGGCTCGTCAAGGCTGTTAAAAGTAGTAATACATTTGTATGGAAATAAATAGGAGACAATTAAATGCAATTATTTATTAACTGTATCTGTAAAAATTCCTTGTTAATGCAAAGTATCCAATATTTAAATATAAAGTATTTTTTTCTGGTCATTTTAGGACATTTCCTGTTACGACATTTTATGTTACGGTATTTTATGTTAAGACTTTACGTGTAACGAAATTTTGTGTCACGGCATCTTGTGGTACGTGTTTTCGTGTTACAACTTTTTCTATTATGAAATGTTGTGCTACGTCGTTTTTTGTTGCGACGTTTCCTGTTGTATTGTTTTACGTTACAAGGTTTAGCGTTACGATGTTTTGCGCTACGCCATTTCGTGTTAAGGCATTTCGTGTTGCAATGTCACGCGCCGCAAGGTTTTGTGTTACTTTTCGCATTATGGCGTTTCTTGTTACAAACGTTTGCATTGCAGCGTATGGTGTGACGCGATTGGTGTTACGTTTCGGGTTAACACGTTTCGTGTCAAGTTGTTTCGTGTTACGGTTTTAAGTGTTTCGGCATTTCATGTTTTGGCTTTGTATCATGGCGTTTCATGTTACAGCGTTTCATGTTTTGGCTTTGTATCATGGCGTTTATGCTGTGCCGTTTCGGGTTACGGCGTTTTAGGTTACTAGGTTTTGTGTTGCGACTTTTCGGGTTGTGACATTCCGCGTTATGACGTTTCACACTATGACGTTTCACATTACGATTTTGCATGTTATGACGTGTGGGGTTACAAAATTTTGCATTGCAGCATTTGGTGTTACATTTCGTTTCACAGTTTTCGTTTTACGGTATTTCGCGTCATGACATTTCGCGTTACGACTTTTCGTGTTATGGCGTTTCGTGTTACAAACTTTTGCATCGCAGCATATGGTGTGACGCGATTGGTGTTACGTTTGGTGTTACCACGTTTCGTGTCAAGTTGTTTCGTGTTACGGTTTTAAGTGTTACGGCGTTTCATGTTTTGGCTTTGTATCGTGGCGTTTAATGCTATGGCGTTTCGGGTTACGGCGTTTTAGGTTACTAGGTTTTGTGTTGCGACTTTTCGGGTGCGACATTCCGCGTTATGACGTTTCACACTATGACGTTTCACATTACGATTTTGCATGTTATGGCGTGTGGGGTTACGACCTTTTGCATTGCAGCATTTGGTGTTACATTTCGTTTCACAGTTTTCGTTTTACGGTATTTCACGTTATGACATTTCGCGTTACGACTTTTCATGTTATGGCGTTTCGTGTTACAAACTTTTGCATCGCAGCATATGGTGTGACGCGATTGGTGTTAGGTTTCGTGTTACCACGTTTCGTGTCAAGTTGTTTCGTGTTACGGTTTTAAGTGTTACGGCGTTTCATGTTTTGGCTTTGTATCATGGCGTTTAATGCTATGGCGTTTAGGGTTGCAGCGTTTTAGGCTACTAGGTTTTGTGTTGCGACTTTTCGGGTTGCGAGATTTTGCGTTATGGCGTTTCATGTTATGACGTTTCATGTTATGACGTTTCACATTACGATTTTGCATGTTATGACGTGTGGGGTTACAAAATTTTGCATTGCAGCATTTGGTGTTACATTTTGTTTCACAGTTTTCGTTTTACGGTATTTCGCGTTATGACATTTCGCGTTACGACTTTTCGTGTTATGGCGTTTCGTGTTACAAACTTTTGCATCGCAGCATATGGTGTGACGCGATTGGTGTTACGTTTGGTGTTACCACGTTTCGTGTCAAGTTGTTTCGTGTTACGGTTTTAAGTGTTACGGCGTTTCATGTTTTGGCTTTGTATCGTGGCGTTTAATGCTATGGCGTTTCGGGTTACGGCGTTTTAGGTTACTAGGTTTTGTGTTGCGACTTTTCGGGTGCGACATTCCGCGTTATGACGTTTCACACTATGACGTTTCACATTACGATTTTGCATGTTATGGCGTGTGGGGTTACGACCTTTTGCATTGCAGCATTTGGTGTTACATTTCGTTTCACAGTTTTCGTTTTACGGTATTTCACGTTATGACATTTCGCGTTACGACTTTTCATGTTATGGCGTTTCGTGTTACAAACTTTTGCATCGCAGCATATGGTGTGACGCGATTGGTGTTAGGTTTCGTGTTACCACGTTTCGTGTCAAGTTGTTTCGTGTTACGGTTTTAAGTGTTACGGCGTTTCATGTTTTGGCTTTGTATTATGGCGTTTAATGCTATGGCGTTTCGGGTTACGGTGTTTTAGGCTACTAGGTTTTGTGTTGCGACTTTTCGGGTTGCGAGATTTCGCATTATGGTGTTTCACACTATGACGTTTCACATTACGATTTTGCATGTTATGGCGTTTCGGGTTACGGCGTTTTAGGTTACTAGGTTTTGTGTTTTTGCGTTATGACGCTTGACATTATGACGTTTCACATTACGATTTTGTGTGTTATGGCGTGTGGGGTTACGACCTTTTGCATTGCAGCATTTGGTGTGATGCCGTTTGGTGTTAAATTTCGTTTCACAGTTTTTGTTTTACGGTATTTCATGTTATGGCATTTAATGTTGCGCCGTTTCATGTCACGGTTCCGTGTTATGCCATTTCGTGTTACACCATTTTGTTTTATGGCATTTGGTGTTACTATATTTCGTGTTACGTTTCGTGTTGCGGCTTTTCGGGTTGCGACGTTTCATATTTCAATGTTTCAACATTACCCATTATCTTGTTTCTTGTTATGACGTGAAAGTCATGCCTTTGCGTGTTACGTCGTTTCGCGTTACGACCTTTTGCATTGCAGCGTTTGGTGTGATGCCGTTTGGTGTTGCATTTGTTTTACAGTGTTTTGTTTCGCGGTATTCCGTGTTATGGCATTTAATTTTACGGCGCTTAAAGTTCGTTATATTTCCTGTATTTTATATTATTACTTTGAACTGTTTTATATTTTAATTTTTTATCCTGTAAAGCGTCTTTGAGTACTCTGAAAAGCGCTATACCAAATAAAACGTATTATTATTATTATTATTATTATTATTATTGTCACGGCTTCGTGTTACGCCGTTTTGCTTTACGGCGTTTTGCGTTACGCCATTTCGCATTACGGCGTTTCGGCTTGCGACATTTTGCGTTATGTCTTTTCATTTTATGACGATACACGTTACGAGTTTATGTTTCATGGCATTTCATGTTACTTACCTTTTGCATTGCAGCGTTTGGTGTGATGCGGTTTGGTTTTACAACGTTTCGTTTTACAGTGTTTCGTGTTATGGCATTTAATATTACGCCGTTGCAGGTCACGGCTTTGTGTTATGCCATTTCTTGTTGCGGCGTTTTGCGTTTCGCGTAACGGTGTTTCGCTTTGCAACGTTTCGGGTTGCGACGTTTCGGGTTGCGACGTTTTGGGTTACGACATTTCGCGTTACAATGTTTCATGTTAGGACCTTGTGTTTAATGGTGTTTCATGTTACGAGCTTTTGCACTGTAGTGTTTGGTGTGATGCGGTTTGGTGTTACAACGTTCGTTTTCCAGTGTTTCGTATTATGTAATTTAACATTATGCCGTTTCAAGGTCACGGCTTTGTGTTGTCATTTCGTGTTACAGCGTTTTGCGTTGCGGCGTTTTGCGTTTCAACGTTTTGTGTTGCATCATTTTGCGTTGCGGCGTTTTGCGTTGCATTGTTTCGGGTTACGATATTTCGTTTTACGACGTTTCATGTTTCGACCTTTTATGTTACGACCTTTTGCGTTACAACATTTCATGTTAGGACCTTGTGTCTAATGGTGTTTCATGTTAAGAACTTTTGCATTGCAGTGTTTGGTGTGATGCGGTTTGGTGTTACAACGTTCGTTTTCCAGTGTTTCGTGTTATGGCATTTAATATTACACCGTTTCAGGTCACGGCTTTGTGTTATGTCATTTCATGTTACGGCGTTTTGCGTTGCGGCATTTTGCTTTGCGACGTTTCAGGTTGCATTGTTTCGGGTTACGATATTTCGCTTTACGACGTTTCATGTTTTGACCTTTCATGTTACAACCTTTTGCATTGCAGCGTTTGGTGTGATGCGGTTTGGTGATACGTTTCGTTTTACAGTGTTTTGTGTTATGGCATTTAATATCACGCCGTTTCAGGTCACGGCTTTGTGTTATGCCATTTTTGTGTTAAGGTGTTTCGCGTTACGGCGTTTCGGCGTTTCGGCGTTTCGCTTTACGGCGTTTCGCTTTACGGCGTTTCACTTTACGGCGTTTGCTTTATAGTGTTTCGGGTTGCGACGTTTCGGGTTGCGACGTTTCGGGTTGCGACGTTTCGGGTTGCGACGCTTCGGGTTGCGACGCTTCGGGTTGCGACGCTTCGGGTTGCGACACTTCGGGTTGCGACACTCCGGGTTGCATTGTTTCAGGTTGCGACATTTCGCGTTGTCACGGTTCATGTTATGACGTTCCACGTTACGACCTTGTGTTTTATGCCGTTTCATGTTACGACCTTTTGGTGTTACGACGTTTCGTGTTATGGCACTTATTGTTACGCCGTTTCGTGTCACGGTTTTGTGTTGTGCCATTTTGTGTTACGGCGTATTGCGTTACGGCGTTTCGCTTTACGGCGTTTCGCTTTACGGCGTTTCGCTTTATGGCGTTTTGCTTTATAGTGTTTCGGGTTGCGACGCTTCGGGTTGCGACGCTTCGGGTTGCGACGCTTCGGGTTGCGATGCTTCGGGTTGCGACGCTTTGGGTTGCGACATTTCGCATTCATGCTACGACCTTGTGTTTTATGCCGTTTCGTGTTACGACGTTTCGTGTTATGGCACTTATTGTTACGCCGTTAATGTCACGGTTTTCGTGTAATGCCATTTCGTTTCAAGGCGTTTCTTATTATTACTTCGTTTCGTATTAGGACAACTCATATTGGAAAAAGAGAAGGTCACGTGCGCACAGCGCTTGTGTTAACTTTTTTTACCTTTATGACGTCTCCGGAGCAGACTCTTCTGATGGCGGAGCGTCAAAGAAAAGGAAAGTAAATGTAGAACTAGGAACAGAAGCAAACTCGTACTACTACAGATGACCTCAATTGTGTTTGTAAAAAATCCAAAAAAAATTTTTTATCGTAAAGAAAAACAAAAATTCATATTAAAATAATCAAATACCATTGTTTTACATATTATGTTTGACTTTTTTGGTAAAAAATACACTACATACTTTTCCAGGGGAAATTTAAAACAAACATATGACCTCTATATTTTATCATAGTGACATGTGGAAACTCGGAGGTTACAAATTATGGTTCCATACGCCTAAAAAGTTGACTTTCATGCCATCGCACTAATGTGACGGCTCAGGAGAGCGAAGGAAAAGGAGAGAAGGTAAAAAGAAGGAGAGGAAATGTCAGCCAGAAATAGACAAAAGGAAACAAGGCCCAGGTTCCGTAAAACGAGAAAGAAAAAGTCAGGACAGAATCAGGCGGAGGATGATGATGATGATGATGATGATGATGATGATGATGATGCGTGACGGAGGGGAGGAAGACAACACAAGATGGAAAGATGACGAGGGAATAGTGGAAGGAGGAGGGGGAGGAAGCACGCAAACATGGCAGCTGAAAAGCAGGAAGGGAGTGTCCTCTCGCTAATCAGCAGCCTTCATTAAGGCAGCGGAGACATTTCCCAGAAGGCATTGTGTTTACACTTCCTGTTACTGATTAAAGGGAATGACTAAGACCCCCTGCTTGTAAAATGACCTTTTATGGAAAACACATCTGTTCTCATCCAAATCATCACCTGGCCACACGGCCGCAAGTCTGTAGGCATTCCATCTTGTCGGAAACCGCAAAATAGTTGTTTTTTTCCTCAATAAGTAACTTCAAATTACTTTTTCATTTTAACGACTTATTTTTCCCTCTATTTTTCGCCACTTTAGTTCTGCTCAGGGCCGATGTGAATATAAACACCTTTTCTCTCTAATTTAGTGTCAGCTTGCTTGCTCATTTAAAAGACCTTGAATGCAATAAATGGTGTACTTTATCTCGGATTAACGTGACAGAACATATTTAACTGATCAAACACTTCCTATGTGTGTGTGTGTGTGTGTGTGTGTGTGTGTGTGTGTGTGTGTGTGTGTGTGTGTGTGTGTGTGTGTGTGTGTGTGTGTGTGTGTGTGTATGTTCTGGCAATGCTTACTTAATGGGGACATTGCTCACCTTTAGGGGACCTCTGACGGTATGGGGACAAAAAAACAGGTCCCTTAAGGCAGTGGTCCCCAATCTTTTTGTACTTGCGGACCGGTCAATGCTTGAAAATGTGTCCCACGGACCGGGGGGGGGGGGGGGGGGGGGGTAGTAAAAAAAAAAATTTATTTTTATTTTTTTGTATTTATTTTTTTTTTTGTCATAAAGAAATACAATCATGTGTGCTTACTGTATCCCTGCAGACTGTATTGATTTATATTGATATATAATGTATATATTGTGTTTTTTATGTTGTTTTAATTAATTGTTTTTTAAAAAATGTGTTATTTTTTTTATTATTATTTTTTTTAATTTCTTGTGCGGCCGCGGACCGGTACCAGGCCACGGCCCGGTGGTTGGGGACCACTGCCTTAAGGGAAACATTTAATTTAATTAAATTTAATTTTAATTTAAAAAAAAATAAAAAATTTAAATGGTCCTCAGTAGTCACGTACAAATTTGTGTGAATTATGCAAAGTTATTTAAATTTGGTCCCCATGAACCATGTTAACTCTTTTCCCCCAGGGTCCCCAGTAAGAAATATGATTTGCCTGAGCGGCTAGGAGACACCGAGAGTTACAAGCGGTATAAAATGGATTAGAAAGGAAAGATAAAATTTAAAAAAATAAAAAAATTTAAAAAAATTAAAAATAAAATACATTTAAAAAATGTTTTACTTGGGACTTTCCGTGGGCCGGATTTTGGATGCTGGGGGGCCGGATCCGGCCCGCGGGCCGTAGTTTGGGGACCCCTGCTTTAGGGGCTTCGTACTCCCATCAATAACACACTGCATTTCATTCATTTTAACAGGTGTAATGTCGCTTTAAATGGTAAAATTCTACATGGCCTGTATTTATAAAACCCTTTACTGTCCCTGAAACGATACTCTTTACATTATACATCACACGCACCCATTCACACACTCACATTCACGCACTGATGGCGGAAGCTGCCATGCAAGGCGCTGACCATGACACACCAGGAGCCAGGTGGGTGAAGTGACTAGGATGGCGAACCCTCAAGTTGCTGGCACGGCCGCTTTACCATTTGATCCACGGTATCCCTATAATAAATCCCTTTAAAGGGGACCTATTATGCAAAACCAACTTTTCTTACCTATTGGTATCAGTTGTTGCACTTTAAATATGAATAAGTGACAGCCACTATAAAATGACTTGGCTAATTTCACCTTCAGGGAGTTGATTGATGCCGCAGCGCATCCAAGGTGATCCAAAACGTCTTTTGAATATAATGGAAAGTCTGCACTCACCAGAGATGTCTTGCTGGAAGTGGTGCCTCGTACACATTTACTGGTCGTACTTTAGAACGCCGATGGATGGCGGACGTGTAGTTCCGTGCGTTGTCATGCAGGTCATCCGATCTTTATGATATTGTCCAGAATATCACGTGGAGTTGGGTACTGCTACTGGAACACAGATGGGTGTGTATGTGGGTGAATGTGCTAAAAAAATCTAAAAATAAAACAAAAACGCATGACTTTTTTACCTAATACCTCATTCTGCTAATTCCCTACACCTGTGCTTATATAACCAATGTTACACTGCCACCTGTGGACACTTGACGTAATAACAGGAAAACAAATAGAAGAATGTGGCTTGGACACGACCAGATAATATACAAACCCCGTTTCCATATGAGTTGGGAAATTGTGTTAGATGTAAATATAAACGGAATACAATGATTTGCAAATCCTTTTCAACCCATATTCAGTTGAATATGCTACAAAAACAACATATTTGATGTTCAATCTGATAAAGCCTGTGACCTTCCATCCCTCAGGCTGTACTGCATCAACAAGCGACATCAGTGTGTAAAGGATATCACCACATGGGCTCAGGAACACTTCAGAAACCCACTGTCAGTAACTACAGTTGGTCGCTACATCTGTAAGTGCAAGTTAAAACGCTCCTATGCAAGGCGAAAACCGTTTATCAACAACACCCAGAAACGCCGTCGGCTTCGCTGGGCCTGAGCTCATCTAAGATGGACTGATACAAAGTGGAAAAGTGTTCTGTGGTCTGACGAGTCCACATTTCAAATTGTTTTTGGAAACTGTGGACGTCGTGTCCTCCGGACCAAAGAGGAAAAGAACCATCCGGATTGTTATAGGCGCAAAGTGTAAAAGCCAGCATCTGTGATGGTATGGGGGTGTATTAGTGCCCAAGACATGGGTAACTTACACATCTGTGAAGGCGCCATTAATGCTGAAAGGTACATACAGGTTTTGGAGCAACATATGTTGCCATCCAAGCAACGTTACCATGGACGCCCCTGCTTATTTCAGACAATGCCAAGCCACGTGTTACATCAACGTGGCTTCATGGTAAAAAAGTGCGGGTACCAGACTGGCCTGCCTGTAGTCCAGACCTGTCTCCCATTGAAAATGTGTGGCGCATTATGAAGCCTAAAATAGCACAAGGGAGACCCCCGGACTGTTGAACAACTTAAGCTGTACATCAAGCAAGAATGGGAAAGAATTCCACCTGAGAAGCTTCAAAAGTGTGTCTCCTCAGTTCCCAAACGTTTACTGAGTGTTGTTAAAAGGAAAGGCCATGTAACACAACTACTTTGGCACGTGTTGCAGCCATGAAATTGTAAGTTAATTATTATTTGCAAAAAATAAACAAAGTTTATGAGTTTGAACATCAAATATCTTGTCTTTGTAGTGCATTCAATTGAATATGGGTTGAAAAGGATTTGCAAATCATTGTATTCCGTTTATATTTACATCTAACACCATTTCCCAACTCATATGGAAACGGGGTTTGTAGAAGAATGTGGCTTGGACACGACCAGATAATATATTTATTGTGATGAAAAAACAAGAAATGAGCCAACAAATTAGCCAAAATTCAGTCATTTTAAATGTCCCGTTGCATTCTGGGAAATGTTTTGCAGGTTTTTGCTGCTTGGGCCCGACGAATATAACAAAGGGTGAGGAGATGCTGCGTTTAACGTGTCTGTGAACGCATCTTAAGTATGATACATGTTCATTCCAAACTCAACTACCACTAAATGAACCTCAGCCGAGGTCTGATCACCTATTCTGATCTTTTCACGATGCGGCACGCACACAAATGCGAAGTGGTGCCTCGATCTAAGAGTGTTTGGAGATACGGTATGAGATATGTTACGGTTTGAGTTGGCGTTGCGAATGTCACAGTGAACCGCCGTAATGTCGACCAGAGCATCCGGTTTTACTCGCCGGCATTAGCGTGGACATACCTTTGTTTTTCTCTGCATGGGAATGAAGAAAGTGAGTGCGAGGGACAGTGCGGGGAAGAAAAAGTGGATTTTATTCATTAAATTAAGGAAAGAAATCATCAAAAACACGACAGAGCGTGTCGCGAGCTATCCTGGTGAAGGAGTTGGAGCGCAGCACGGTGAGTCTGGGCCATAGCGGGATAAGTCGATAGCCACCCGGGGATAATAAAATATTATCCATTCATCTAAGAAAATATATGAAGAAGCCGCTGATGGTGTGTTTGCCGTAAATATTGCACATTATTACATTAAATCGCAAAAATACAGTAGCTGTTTGTACCGCATTCTATTGTATTGTTTTTCACACAATGTTAATGATGTAAAATGTTGTTTTTCTTTTTAAAAGGCATGTAACCTGTCAAAACGGCGATGTTTTGGACAGGCCCACCACCGATTAAATTGAGTTCAATAAATTTCAATGGGGTGACGCTGATTCGAGATACAAGTGTTTTGAGTTAAGAGTTCAGTTACATTTGGTAAACTCGGAAATTGCGGTGCTAATGTACAAACCCCAAAACCGGTGAAGTTGGCACGTTGTGTAAATGGTAAATAAAAACAGAATACAATGATTTGCAAATCCTTTTCAACTTATATTCAATTGAATAGACTGCAAAGACAAGATACTTAACGTCCAAACTGGAAAACATTTGTTATTTTTTTGCAAATATTAGCTCATTTGGAATTTGATTCCTGCAACATGTTTCAAAAAAGCTGGCACACGTGGCAAAAAAGACTGAGGAAGTCGAGGAATGCTCGTCAGACACTTATTTGGAACATCCCACAGGTGAACAGGCTAATTGGGAACAGGTGGGTGCCATGATTGGGTATGAAAGCAGCTTCCATGAAATGCTCAGTCATTCCCAAACAAGGATGGGGCGAGGGTCACCACTTTGTCAACAAATGCGTGAGCAAATTGTCCAACAGTTTAAGAACAACATTTCTCAACCAGCTATTGCAAGGAATTTAGGGATTTCACCATCTACGGTCTGTAATATTTTATCAAAAGGATCAGAGAATACGGAGAAATCACTGCACGTAACATTAAATGCCTGTGATCTTGGATCCCTCAGGCGGTACTCCATCAAAAACCGACACCAGTGTGTAAAGGATATCATCACATGGGCTCAGGAACACTTCAGAAAACCACTGTCAGTAACTACAGTTGGTCGCTACATCTGTAAGTGCAAGTTAAAACTCTACTATGCAAAGCGAAAGCCATTTATCAACAACACCCAGAAATGCCGCCGGCTTCGCGGACTGATGCAAAGTGTAAAAGTGTTCTGTGGTCTGAAGGGTCCACATTACAAATTGTTTTTGGAAACTGTGGACGTTGTGTCCTCTGGAACAAAGAGGAAAAGAACCATCCGGATTGTTATAGGCGCAAAGTTGAAAAGACAACATCTGTGATGGTATGGGGGTGTATTAGTGCCCAAGATATGGGTAACTTGCACATCTGTGAAGGCGCCATTAATGCTGAAAGGTACATACAGGTTTTGGAGCAACATATGTTGCCATCCAAGCAACGTTATCATGGACGCCCCTGCTTATTTCAGCAAGACAATGCCGAACATTAAATATCTTGTCTTTGCAGTCTATTCAATTGAATATAAGTCGAAAAGGATTTGCAAATCATTGTATTCTGTTTTTATTTACCATTTACACAACGTGCCAACTTCACTGGTTTTGGGTTTTGTAAATGGAAACTATTTAGAATATTTAAATAAATGTAAAAAAATATTATATAGAATGAATATTTTATTAATATAAAATATGAAAAAATATATAAATTATATTATTCTATTTATGTGCATTTTATTTGTATACAGCAATACACATTTTAAATAACAAATGCACATGACCTTGTTGAACGAGATAAATGGGCTATGGTAGTAACTCACACAAACATGTTTAGCAGACAAATGACACATTATATGAATGTTTTGTCACATCTACACTACTATCAACCACTGCCTCCCCAACAAACAAACGACCCTGTTGGCTGAAAGGAATATAGTAATGGCAATTTTAAGCGCTTTATAAAAAATGTAGACCCTGAAAACTCCACCATTCTTATTATTAAAGCCGTGCACAAGAACAAAGGTGTGCGCCACTAAAGGAGACGAAGGCTAACGATTTAGCCGGCTCTAATTTCATTTAGAAAATAATTCACTGGCAACAACAAACACACACACACACACACGCACACACGCACACACACACACTTAATGAATTTAGCAATGAAAGGACCGCGGCACAAAGCCTCCCAAACAAGACGATGAAAATGAAAACGGCAACAAAAGTGGTGGTGGGCGTCTTTGTTTCAGCTGATTTACCGCGAGCCGCGCCGAGGGGGTCACCGCGGGTCGCCGCGATACGAGATTAGGCCATTAGAGGGAGACGACTTTGCCGGCGGAATAATCCCCGCCTTCTAATCTCTCGTTATCCCTGCCCCGCCGCTAATGGCCGCCAGACAATAAAACACGCTAATCTGTCCACGGGGACGCATTGGGGAGATATCTAGGCGGCCCGCGCTGAGGACGGTAAAAACATTGCCAAGATGATCTCACCCAAGACAAGGAGGGGGGGGGGAGAGGAATGCAGGGAGGGGGACATGGAGGACAGAAGTGGGGCGGATATCGAGGGAAGGGTGAGACTAAAGGGGGAGACTAAGGAGACTATGAGGACATTTGTAAGTGCAAGTTAAAACTCTACTATGCAAAGCGAAAGCCAATTATCAACAACACCCGGAAACGCCGCCGGCTTCGCTGGGCCCGAGCTCATCTAAGATGGACTGATGCAAAGTGGTAAAAGTGTAGACTAAGGAGACTATGAGGACATCTGTAAGTGCAAGTTAAAACTCTACTATGCAAAGCGAAAGCCATTTATCAACAACACCCGGAAACGCAGCCGGCTTCGCTGGGCCCGAGCTCATCTAAGATGGACTGATGCAAAGTAGTAAAAGTGTAGACTAAGGAGACTATGAGGACATCTGTAAGTGCAAGTTAAAACTCTACTATGCAAAACCAAAGCCATTTATCAACAACACCCGGAAACGCCACCGGCTTCGCTGGGCCCGAGCTCATCTAAGATGGATTGATGCAAAGTGGTAAAAGTGTTCTGTGGTCTGACGAGTCCACATTTCAAATTGTTTTTGGGAAGCTGTGGACATCGTGTGAACAAAGAGGAAAAGAACCATCCGGATTGTTCTAGGCGCAAAGTTCAAAAGCCAGCATCAGTGATGGTATGGGGGTGTATTAGTGCCCAAGGCATGGGTAACTTACACATCTGTGAAGGCACCATTAATGCTGAAAGGTACATTCAGGTTTTGGAGCAATATATGTTGCCATCCAAGCAACGCCTTTTTCATGGACGCCCCTGCTTATTTCACCAAGGACGGATATCGAGGGAAGGGTGAGACTAAGGAGACTATGAGGACATCTGTAAGTGCAAGTTAAAACTCTACTATGCAAAGCGAAAGCCATTTATCAACAACACCCGGAAACGCAGCCGGCTTCGCTGGGCCCGAGCTCATCTAAGATGGACTGATGCAAAGTAGTAAAAGTGTAGACTAAGGAGACTATGAGGACATCTGTAAGTGCAAGTTAAAACTCTACTATGCAAAACCAAAGCCATTTATCAACAACACCCGGAAACGCCACCGGCTTCGCTGGGCCCGAGCTCATCTAAGATGGATTGATGCAAAGTGGTAAAAGTGTTCTGTGGTCTGACGAGTCCACATTTCAAATTGTTTTTGGGAAGCTGTGGACATCGTGTGAACAAAGAGGAAAAGAACCATCCGGATTGTTCTAGGCGCAAAGTTCAAAAGCCAGCATCAGTGATGGTATGGGGGTGTATTAGTGCCCAAGGCATGGGTAACTTACACATCTGTGAAGGCACCATTAATGCTGAAAGGTACATTCAGGTTTTGGAGCAATATATGTTGCCATCCAAGCAACGCCTTTTTCATGGACGCCCCTGCTTATTTCACCAAGGACGGATATCGAGGGAAGGGTGAGACTAAGGAGACTATGAGGACATCTGTAAGTGCAAGTTAAAACTCTACTATGCAAAGCGAAAGCCAATTATCAACAACACCCGGAAACGCCGCCAGCTTCGCTGGGCCCGAGCTCATCTAAGATGGACTGATGTAAAGTGGTAAAAGTGTAGACTAAGGAGACTATGAGGACATCTGTAAGTGCAAGTTAAAACTCTACTATGCAAAGCGAAAGCCATTTATCAACAACACCCGGAAACGCCACCGGCTTCGCTGGGCCCGAGCTCATCTAAGATGGATTGATGCAAAGTGGTAAAAGTGTTCTGTGGTCTGACGAGTCCACATTTCAAATTTTTTTTGGGAAGCTGTGGACATCGTGTGAACAAAGAGGAAAAGAACCATCCGGATTGTTCTAGGCGCAAAGTTCAAAAGCCAGCATCTGTGATGGTATGGGGGTGTATTAGTGCCCAAGGCATGGGTAACTTACACATCTGTGAAGGCACCATTAATGCTGAAAGGTACATTCAGGTTTTGGAGCAATATATGTAGCCATCCAAGCAACGTCTTTTTCATGGACGCCCCTGCTTATTTCACCAAGGACGGATATCGAGGGAAGGGTGAGACTAAGGAGATTATGAGGACATCTGTAAGTGCACGTTAAAACTCTACTATGCAAAGCGAAAGCCAATTATCAACAACACCCGGAAACGCCGCCAGCTTCGCTGGGCCCGAGCTCATCTAAGATGGACTGATGCAAAGTGGTAAAAGTGTAGACTAAGGAGACTATGAGGACATCTGTAAGTGCAAGTTAAAACTCTACTATGCAAAACCAAAGCCATTTATCAACAACACCCGGAAACGCAGCCAGCTTCGCTGGGCCCGAGCTCATCTAAGATGGACTGATGCAAAGTGGTAAAAGTGTAGACTAAGGAGACTATGAGGACATCTGTAAGTGCAAGTTAAAACTCTACTATGCAAAGCCAAAGCCATTTATCAACAACACCCGGAAACGCCGCCGGCTTCGCTGGGCCCGAGCTCATCTAAGATGGATTGATGCAAAGTGGTAAAAGTGTTCTGTGGTCTGACGAGTCCACATTTCAAATTGTTTTTGGGAAGCTGTGGACATCGTGTGAACAAAGAGGAAAAGAACCATCCGGATTGTTCTAGGCGCAAAGTTCAAAAGCCAGCATCTGTGATGGTATGGGGGTGTATTAGTGCCCAAGGCATGGGTAACTTACACATCTGTGAAGGCACCATTAATGCTGAAAGGTACACTCAGGTTTTGGAGCAATATATGTAGCCATCCAAGCAACGTCTTTTTCATGGACGCCCCTGCTTATTTCACCAAGGACGGATATCGAGGGAAGGGTGAGACTAAGGAGATTATGAGGACATCTGTAAGTGCACGTTAAAACTCTACTATGCAAAGCGAAAGCCAATTATCAACAACACCCGGAAACGCCGCCAGCTTCGCTGGGCCCGAGCTCATCTAAGATGGACTGATGCAAAGTAGTAAAAGTGTAGACTAAGGAGACTATGAGGACATCTGTAAGTGCAAGTTAAAACTCTACTATGCAAAGCCAAAGCCATTTATCAACAACACCCGGAAACGCCGCCGGCTTCGCTGGGCCCGAGCTCATCTAAGATGGACTGATGCAAAATGGTAAAAGTGTTCTGTGGTCTGACGAGTCCACATTTCAAATTGTTTTTGGGAAGCTGTGGACATCGTGTGAACAAAGAGGAAAAGAACCATCCGGATTGTTCTAGGCGCAAAGTTCAAAAGCCAGCGTCTGTGATGGTATGGGGGTGTATTTGTGCCCAAGGCATGGGTAACTTACACATCTGTGAAGGCACCATTAATGCTGAAAGGTACATTCAGGTTTTGGAGCAATATATGTTGCCATCCAAGCAACGTCTTTTTCATGGACGCCCCTGCTTATTTCACCAAGGACGGATATCGAGGGAAGGGTGAGACTAAGGAGACTATGAGGACATCTGTAAGTGCAAGTTAAAACTCTACTATGCAAAGCGAAAGCCAATTATCAACAACACCCGGAAACGCCGCCAGCTTCGCTGGGCCCGAGCTCATCTAAGATGGACTGATGCAAAGTGGTAAAAGTGTAGACTAAGTAGACTATGAGGACATCTGTAAGTGCAAGTTAAAACTCTACTATGCAAAACCAAAGCCATTTATCAACAACACCCGGAAACGCCGCCGGCTTCGCTGCACCCGAGCTCATCTAAGATGGACTGATGCAAAATGGTAAAAGTGTTCTGTGGTCTGACGAGTCCACATTTCAAATTGTTTTTGGGAAGCTGTGGACATCGTGTGAACAAAGAGGAAAAGAACCATCCGGATTGTTCTAGGCGCAAAGTTCAAAAGCCAGCATCTGTGATGGTATGGGGGTGTATTAGTGCCCAAGGCATGGGTAACTTACACATCTGTGAAGGCACCATTAATGCTGAAAGGTACATACAGGTTTTGGAGCAACATATGTAGCCATCCAAGCAACGTCTTTTTCATGGACGCCCCTGCTTATTTCACCAAGGGCGGATATCAAGGGAAGGGTGAGACTAAAGGGGGCGACTAAGGAGACTATGAGGAGAATGAGGACGTAATGGCCAGTGTGGGGCAGTAGCATGCTACAAGTAGCGACGCTTGTAGATTTACCGGACCATAAAGCGCACCGGATTATAAGGCGCATTGATTCAGGTCTAATTTCATTAGGCGAATTAAAGGGGTAATTTTATGATTTTTTTTCTGCTTCTAAAACACTTACATGTGGTCTACATAAAATGTAATGGTGGTTCTTTGGTCAAAATGTTGCATAGATTATGTTTTACAGACCATCTTCAAGCTGTGCCGTTTTGTAAACAGTGGGCTTTCTAACAACTAGGAAGGTTTGTGTCATGTTTGTTCTCAAACAGAAAATATATTAAATCATTGGCTTTTTCCATTTTCACACATCACCATGAATTGATTAACGTGGACCCCCGACTTAAAAAAGTTGAAAAACGTATTCGGGTGTTACCATTTAGCGGTCAATTGCACTGAATATGTACTGTACTGTGCAATCTACTAATACAAGTTTCAATCAATCACAACTCTGAAAGAGGTCCAGGGAGCCACTAGGGCGGCGCTAAATGGAGCCGCGGGTTGTTGACATCCGCTCTTGGGTAAACGCTTGCCAAATTAGCTCAAAAGGCTAGCACTTTAATGTTAGCACAGGCCAACAAAACTTTGGAGTTGCAAATGGCCCCCCCGGGGCGCACTTTGGACACCCCTGCTTTACACGATTGACCAAATATGCCTGATAAGCACTCCAGCAAATCAATGAAATCAACAAAGCTCACCTTTGTGCATTCACGCACAGCATAAAACGTTTGGTGGACAAAATGAGACAAAGAAGGAGTGGCACAAAACTAGGGCTGCAACTAACAATTAATTTGATAATCGATTAATCTGTCGATTATTACTTCGATTAATCGATTAATAATCGGATAAAAGAGACAAACTACATTTCTATCCTTTCCAGTGTTTTATTGGGGGGAAAAACAGCATACTGGCATCATATTTATTTTGTTAATTGTTTCTCAGCTGTTTGTGCATGTTGCAGTTTATAAATAAAGGTTTATAAAAAATTAAAATTAAAATTAAAAAAAATTGCCTCTGCGCATGCGCATAGCATAGATCCAACGAATTGATGACTAAATTAATCGCCAACTATTTTTATAATCGATTAGTTGTTGCAGCCCTACATAAAACGCGGAGAAAGTTGTACATGTAAACAAACTACGATGAGTTCAAGGGTCGCCGAAATGTGTAGGACAAAACGGTGCTGGCCAAATACTCTCATCAGTAAAGCATGTATAACATAAACAATGGGATTTCTAAAAACTAGGAAGCTTTGTGTCATGTTTGTTCTCCTACAGAAAACATCCATCCATCCATCCATTTCCTACCGCTTGTCCCTTTTGGGGTCGCGGGGTTGCTGGAGCCTATCTCATATTAAAACAAAAACTTTTTTCTTCTACATCTTTTTCCATTTTCACACATCTCTGAAAGAGGTCCAGGGAGCCACTAGGGCGGCGCTAAAGAGCCGCATGCCGTGGGTTGCTGACCCCCGCTCTTGGGTAAACCGTTGCCAAAATTAGCTCAAAAAGCTAGTACTTTAATGTTAGCACAGGCCAACAAAACTGGAGCTGCAAATGGCAAATGGCCCCACGGGGCCGCACTTTGGACACCCCTGCTTTACGCGATTGTTTACAAACCACAAAAAAATCATCATCACTGAGCCACACTTTCTCAGAGTGGTTCCGCCCCCCACCCCCCCAGCACAAATCTCCTCGCATTAGCGGTAGCTTGTAGTCATGGATTGACCAAATATGCCTGATAAGCACTTCAGCTCACCTTTGATGCATTCACGCCCAGCATAAAACGTTTGGTGGACAAAATGAGACAAAGAAGGAGTGGCATAAAACACGGAGAAAGTTGTACATGTAAACAAACTACGACGAGTTCAAGGGTCACCGAAATGTGTAGGACAAAATGGTGCTTGCCAAATACTCTCATCACTTTGGACACCCCTCCTTTACGCGATTGTTTACAAACCACAAAAAAAAACATCACAGAGCCACACTTTCTCCAGAGTGATTCGCGGTAGCTTGTAGTCATGGATTGACCAAATATGCCTGATAAGCACTCCAGCTCACCTTTGATGCGTTCACGCACAGCATAAAACGTTTGGTGGACAACATGGGACAAAGAAGGAGTGGCATAAAACACGGAGAAAGTTGTACATGTAAACAAACTACGACGAGTTCAAGGGTCACCGAAATGTGTAGGACAAAATGGTGCTTGCCAAATACTCTCATCACTTTGGACACCCCTCCTTTATGCGACTGTTTACAAACCACAAAAAAAAACATCACAGAGCCACACTTTCTCCAGAGTGATTCGCGGTAGCTTGTAGTCATGGATTGACCAAATATGCCTGATAAGCACTCCAGCTCACCTTTGATGCGTTCACGCACAGCATAAAACGTTTGGTGGACAAAATGGGAAAATTGTCACACATCTCTGAAAGAGGTCCAGGGAGCCACTAGGGCGGCGCTAAATAGAGCCGCGGGTTGCTGACACCCGCTCTTGGGTAAACGGTTGCCAAATTAGCTCAAAAAGCTAGCACTTTAATGTTAGCACAGGCCAACAAAACTGGAGCTGCAAATGGCAAATGGCCCCCCGCGGGGCCGCAGTTTGGACAGCCCTGCTTTATACGATTGTTTACAAACCACAAAAAACCATCAGCACACTTTCTCCAGAGTGCCCCCCCCCGCACAAATCTCCTCGCATTAGCGGTAAGACGGTGCGTCGCAATCAGGGTGTCGCCGCGATGAGGTCAGGCGTCAGGAATGCGCACCTGCTTCCAGATGACATCACGTCCAAGTCGGACCCTCGCCTCTGAACGCCCCGACTTATCAGCCGCCCTTCAGACGCTGGCGTGTCTCGAGAGGGAACATGAAAGGCGGATCAGACATCGGAAAATGTCAAACAGCGGCAGGCTAAGTGGCCGCCGTAACGGCCGACGGAGACAAGACATGCTAAGTGGTTTTAATGTCAGCCCCCGGTCTCGCTCGGCCGTTCACGGTCTGCGCCCGTGTATCAGGACCCAAACTGGGTCAGAGGCCCATGTTTAATAAATCCCCGTGCGGACGCGGGAGCGAAATGCTTTCAGCGCGCTCCCCCGGCGACAGGCTGAATGTGTCATTCGGGTCCCCGGCTGTGACGCTTTAAGAGTCCTGGTCCTCCAAGATAGGCAGACCTCGAGCTCAGAGGACCACTCGTGAAGGGACGGCGGGTCCTTGGCCTGGAGTCCCCCCCCGGCCCTGGCGCGGAGACGGGAGCGTGTGCGCTGCTGATAAGTGGTTTTAATGTCGGTCATCTGCTCATCCTCACGTCTTATTCCTCCCCCTCTCGCCTCCGTAGATCATGGCTCTGCTTCGCCTTTGGACCGCGGGGCTTATGCTCGCCCTGGCCTGGTGCGTCTCCCCGGGCACGTCTGAGGAGTCGGGCCTCGACGACATCGTGAAGAAGGAGAGCCATCCGGTCCTGTCCAGGGTGAAGAGGGAATGGATCTGGAACTCTCTCTACGTGGAGGAGGAGAAACCGGCACCCAGTCCTTACAAGATCGGACAGGTAAACACTATTTGGTATAGGAATGATAATAAAACCTTTTTTCAAAATAAAAGCTCCTCCTGGCTGCTGACGTAAGACTTGACTTACAGTGTTGGCCTGAAAAACATATTTTTTAAAAACTAGAGATGTCCGATAATGGCTTTTTTGCCGATATTCCGATATTGTCCAACTCTTAATTACCGATTCCGATATCAACCGATACCGATATATACAGTCGTGGAATTAACACATTATTAGGCATAATTTTGTTGTGCTGCCCCGCTGGATGCATTAAACAATGTAACAAGGTTTTCCAAAATAAATAAACTCAAGTTATGGGGAAAAAAAATGCCAACATGGCACTGCCATATTTATTATTGAAGTCACAAAGTGCATTCTTTTTTTTAAACATGCCTCAAAACAGCAGCTTGGAATTTGGGACATGCTCTCCCTGAGAGAGCATGAGGAGGTTGAGGTGGGTGGGGTAGCGAGGGGTGTATATTGTAGCGTCCCGGAAGAGTTAGTGCTGCAAGGGGTTCTGGGTATTTGTTCTGTTGCTGATGTTGTGTTACGGTGCGGATGTTCTCCCGAAATGTGTTTGTCATTCTTGTTTGGTGTGGCTTCACAGTGTGTCGCATATTTGTAACAGTGTTAAAGTTGTTTATACGGTCACCCTCAGTGTGACCTGTATGGCTGTTGACCAAGTATGCGTTGCATTCACTTGTGTGTGTGAAAAGCCGTAAATATTATGTGATAAGGGCCGGCACGCAAATGCAGTGCCTTTAAGGTACGCCCGCCAATATTGTTGTCTGGGTGGAAATCGGGAGAAATTCGGGAGAATGGTTGCCCCGGGAGATTGTCGGGAGGGGCACTGAAATTCGGGAGTCTCCCGGGGAAATCGGGAGGGTTGGCAAGTATGACTGGGAGACGCAACTGCTCTGTACTTCTCCCTACGTCCGTGTACCACTCCGTACAGCGGCGTTTTAAAAAGTCATAAATTTTACTTTTTCAAACCGATACCGATAATTTCCGATATTACATTTTAAAGCATTTATCGGCCGATATTATCGGACATCTCTATAAAAAACTGTATTCCAAAAAACCACAGAATGTTAGTCAATCTAATCAAGGCCTGGGCAATTATTTTGACTCGGGGGGGCCAAATTTAGAGAAAAAAAATGTGTCTGGGGGCCGGTATATCTGTTTTTTTAGGAACACTAAAACAAAACCTCACAATAATGTCTGATTCAACGCTAAAAACGTTATGACAGACGGCCTTAAAAAACGCAATGGAATTTTAAGTTTTTTGAACTGAATGAGACACCCAGAATGTACATGAAAATAAATAATATACAATATTAACTATTAATGATAAAACACTGAATATTGACAACATATGAACGTCACAGTACCTCCCCCCCATCCCCCCTCGATCGACATATTTTACAATCAAGCGAAACACAGCAAAATATGTACGCAAAGGGTAAAAAAAAGTGTATAGAAATAAAGAATATACAATATTAACTATGAACGATAAAACACTGAATATTGACAACATATGAACGTCACAGTACCCCCCCCCCCTCGATCGACCAATTTTACAATCAAGCGAAACGCAGCAAAATATGAACGCAAAGGGTATAAAAAGTGTATAGAAATAAAAAAAATATACAATATTAACTACGAACGATAAAACACTGAATATTGACAACATATGAACGTCACAGTACCCCTCCCCCCCTTTCGATCGACCTATTTTACAATTAAGCGAAACGCAGCAAAATATGAACGCAAAGGGTATAAAAAGTGTATAGAAATAAAAAAATATACAATATTAACTACGAACGATAAAACACTGAATATTGACAACATATGAACGTCACAGTACCCCTCCCCCCCTTTCGATCGACCTATTTTACAATTAAGCGAAACGCAGCAAAATATGAACGCAAAGGGTAAAAAAAAGTGTATAGAAATAAAGAATATACAACATTAACTATGAATGATAAAACACCGAATATTGACAACATTGAACGTCACAGTACCTCCCCCCTCTCGATCGACATATTTTACAATCAAGCGAAACGCAGCAAAATATGAACGCAAAGGGTAAAAAAAGTGTATAGAAATAAAGAATATACAATATGAACTACGAACGATAAAACACTGAATATTGACAACATATGAACGTCACAGTACCCCTCCCCCCCTTTCGATCGACATATTTTACAATTAAGCGAAATGCAGCAAAATATGAACGCAAAGGGTAAAAAAAGTGTATAGAAATAAAGAATATACAAAATTAACTACGAACGATAAAACACTGAATATTGACAACATATGAACGTCACAGTACCCCCCCCCCCCCTCTCGATCGACATATTTTACAATCAAGCGAAACGCAACAAAATATGAACGCAAAGGGTAAAAAAAGTGTATAGAAATAAAGAATATACAATATGAACTACGAACGATAAAACACTGAATATTGACAACATATGAACGTCACAGTACCCCCCCCCCCCCCCCCCCTCTCGATCGACATACACTGCTTGGTGCCTTGTCTGAGCTGCTGTGACTTAGATGACCATAGTAACTAATTAGATTACCATAGTAACTAATTCGATTACCATAGTGACTCATATATCATGCAAAAGTGCAGATTCCAACCATTGAAATACTTTGTATAGTTCAAGATTTACGGTCATTTGAAAACGTCACTGCACATCATAATGGCAGCTACAGTTCCCATCTTAAAGATCTAAAAAATTATTTGGGAATGTACGGAGGGCCAGATTGAAAAGTTTAACTTTATTTGCCCAGGTCTGATCTAATCGAAAGGAATCGGGCGAACGTAACTCCGACCTAATCCCGGTTTAGTTAGGATAAAAATAAATACACAATTAAGAAAAGGAAAACTAAAATTAATAAAAGTGCCGGTATAGTTGTTTAATCTTTTTATTTCAAAAATGTATCATTAAAAAAATATATTATAATTTGTATCCATTTGTGAAAATTAGGAATCGATTTAAGATGAAAAAAAAAAAAGATTAAAATGTGAAAAGATTTGTTGACCACCCTCAGTAAACAGTAGTTTGAGCACAGCAATGGTGGAATATTACATCCGTAGGTGTTGATAGTTTGTGTCTTTATTACGAAATACTTTTTTTTTCATGTTGAATTTTGTGAACTTAATTTTTTTTTTGCATCAAATTATGCCGATAAGATCATTAAAAAAATGTTGGCAAAATGTATTTGTTTAAAAAATTCAGTGTTTAAAAATTCAATGTTTGAAAATTTTAGTGTTTGAACATTTCAGTGTTTGAAAATTCAGTGTGTAAAAATTCAGATTATAAAACTTCAGTGTAAAACAATTCAGTGTTTAAAAAATCAGTGTTTAAAATTCAGTGTAAAACAATTCAGTGTTTAAAAAATCAGTGTTTAAAATTCAGTGTAAAACAATTCAGTGTATAAAAATGCAGTGTTTGCAGCTGAGATAAGCTCCAGCACCCCCACGACCCCGAACGGGACAAGCGGTAGAAAATGGATGGATGGATGGATGTTTGAAAATTCAGTGTAAAACAATTGAGTGTATAAAAATTCAGTGTATAAACATTCAGTGTTTAAAAATTCAGTTTTTAAAAATTCAGTGTTTGAAAATTCAGTGTAAAATAATTCAGTGTGTAAAAATGCAATGTATAAAAATTCAGTGTTTAAAAATTCAGTTTTAAAAAATTCAGTGTTTAAAAATTCAATGTTTAAAAATTCAGTGTTTGAAAATTCAGTGTTTAAAAATTAAATGTGTATACAAATTCAGTGTTTGAAAATGAACTGTTTGAAAACGCAGTGTAAAACAATTCAGCGTAAAACAATTCAGTGTTTAAAAATTATGTGTATAAAAATTCAGTGTATACAAATTCAGTGTTTGAAAATTCAGTGTATAAAAATTCAATGTTTAAAAATTAAGTGTTTGAAAATTCAGTGTATAAAAATTCAGTGTTTAAAAATTCCGTTTTTAAAAATTCAGTGTTTGAAAATTCAGTGTAAAATAATTCAGTGTTTAAAAATGCAGTGTATAAAAATTCCAGTGTATAAAAATTCAGTTTTAAAAAATTCAGTATTTAGAAATTAAATGTTTAAAATTTCAGAGTATAAAAATTTAGTGTTTGAAAATTCACTGTTGGAAAATGCAGTGTAAAACAATTCAGTGTTTAAAAATTCAGTGTATAAAAATTCTGTGTACAAAAATTCAGTGTTTAAAAATTCAGTGTATGAAAATTAAGTGTATACAAATTCAGTGCAAAAAAAATTCAGTGTCGAAAAATGTGTTGCTTCAAAAAGCAAGACTCACTTCCGGTAAATAAAGACTGAAGCAATCGATCCTGTCTCAAAACCAGCCAATGAGGTGTCAAGTTTGAAGTCACATGACATGGGTCTTGCAAAGTAGCAATAACAAGGCAGTTAACTGTGCTACCTTGGCATAATACAACATAATTAACACTTCAATGCGGCCCACTGGATATTTTCAAACTACAGAAATGATTCCAATGGTTATAATCTTACGATTTTGCGGAAATCGGTTCTTGGTAGCACCGATGGAATTTGGTCGGTACGTATAAAGGAATAAAACCAGGAACTTGAATGTGTACTGTCAGGTTCAAACACTGATGACATATATTAAACAAGACAAGAAGCAAATAATTAAACAGAGACAGAATTAAATTTGGCTCAATTTGAGGAGAGACACATAGACACTGTACCCTTCTACAGTGTCTCAGCCCGCTCTGGCGAAAGATTGTACGCCTCCTCCTTTTTTTGGACTTTCCCTGACCACATGGCAACAGCTGCTTCCAAAGGGACGTGGGTCGTAAACAGCGTTGCCTTTGGTTACAGAACAGTTCAAAAGAAAAGGTCGTAAACACTTCACAGAAAAGGTCGTAAAAACAGTTCAAAGAAAGATTCGTAAAAGACTTCAAAAAAGAGGTTCGTAAAAGAGTTAAAAAAAGCGGTGTCTGGAACTTGGGCAGATCCGCTTTGTAGTCCTTGGATTAAAACAATATCTTTCTGTTGATTACAATACATGAAAGAAAACAGAACACCTTCATGTTGCTTCCCCCCCTACACAGTGGAGTTTTACAAGCCTTCTTCTTGGTAGGTTCAAAGACAGCTTTTGGTCTTCTCGTTGGGAACTCATTTCAACACAAAGTTTTTGTTTGAGTTTGAGATTATTTCGAACATGCAAGCATGTGATAACTTAGATAAAATTATTCTAACATGTACTGTAACCAAATAATTTCTTAGTAACACATGAATGGTGTTGCTCGGCTTTATTCCACCAAACTTGGTAGAAAGGTGAAATATGATCCATGAAAGCGTCCATTAAAAATTGGGGCTAATTAAGTCATGGCTTGTAAAAAACATATATAACCTGTTAAAACGATCTTTTCTCGTCTTTTTTTCCCAGCTCAAGTCCAGTCAGCGAGTGGAGGTGAAGAGGTTCAAAATCGAGGGAGAAGGCGCCGACAACATCTTCACGGTGGACCAGAAAGGCGACCTGTTCGTCAGCAAGTCTTTGGACCGAGAGGAGAAGAGCTCGTACCATTTGACCGCCAGGATGTACGACGGCAACAACAAGCTCATCGAAGACTCGGGAGACTTCGTGGTCCAGGTGACGGACATCAACGACAACAGCCCCGTGTTCCCCAGACCTTACAATGGGTCCATCATGGAGCGGTCCACCATAGGTAAGACCGTAGAAACAGTGGTTCAAAATGAGCTATGTGCCAATAGCCACTACTGAGCCCCCCATACACAGTGTGGAGCCGTTCCCCTAAGTTAAGTGTGTTCATTTGCAACTACATTACTACATTTTTTAGTACCTTAAGCATTATGATCAAGTATTATCATCACTGGAGGACAGTATTAGGAAAAACGGTTTTACGTAATAACGGCGTCACTATTACTTTTACGAGTAACGAGTCATCTAATTACCTTTACGTACCTTACAACGGCGTTCGCGATGTGTTTGATGTAACGTGGCAGGCTACTTTTACTCATGAAAGCAACGAGCAGCATCACGCTAAAATGAGCTTGATACCAAATTAAGACGCGGCAACATCACACAGCAAACAATGTGTAAGCTAAATGCACACACTACTACTACTACTACTACTACTATGAGGGGATAATGAACAACAAATCAATGACTGAAGTGACAAGCTTTGCAATCCTACTGGACCCCGTTTGTGGATAAGGAGACTACAGTCATTGTTAAAATGCGCAAACGCAATCCGGCGACAATATTCAACAGAAAGGCCGTCACTGTATGCAAACTGCCACTGCTAAGCTAACAAACACAGCTGAGATAAATGATGCTCTGAGTCTCGCTGACGTCATGCGTCGCCTGGCAACACACTCTGCTCTCATGAACCATCTCTCAACTGCATATGCCAGATATTTGAATTTTTATTTCTGTAACTCATTATTATTTCCCCTGGTAATTAATGACATTGATTAAACAGTAATGACGTTAGTCATTTCATTACTTTTTTTGGTAAAGTAAGGAGTAACAAGACATTAAAACAACATTGAGAACTTGTTGATTTAGGTACCTGACGTTAAGCAACTCAAACATAACGTTGAAAAAACATGCTTTTTGACGACCTTGAATCAATGTCAGGTTGTGACGTTGATTTTACCATTAAATTTTAGTCATATCCCAAACAATATTCCACAACACAAATACAATGTTAAAACAACATGTTTTTGACTATGTTTAATCAATGTTGGGTTGTGACGATTTGACCATTGAAATTTGGTAATTTCCCAACCAATATTCTTCAACACAAATACAACGTTGAAACAACATGCTTTTTGACGACGTTGAATCAATGTTGGGGTCTGATGCTGATTTGACCATTGAATTTTGGTCATATCCCAAACAATATTCTACAACACAAATACAACGTTGAAACAACATGCTTTCTGACGACGTTGAATTAATGTTGGGATCTAACGTTGATTTGACCATTGAAATTTGGTAATATCCCAACCAATATTCTACAACACAAATACAACGTTAAAACAACATGCTTTCTGACGACGTTGAATCAATGTTGGGGTCTGATGCTGATTTGACCATTGAATTTTGGTCATATCCCAAACAATATTCTACAACACAAATACAACGTTGAAACAACATGCTTTCTGACGACGTTGAATCAATGTTGGGATCTAACGTTGATTTGACCATTGAAATTTGGTAATTTCCCAACCAATATTCTACAACACAAATACAACGTTAAAACAACATGCTTTCTGACGACGTTGAATCAATGTTGGGATCTAACGTTGATTTGACCATTGAAATTTGGTAATTTCCTAACCGATACTCTACAACACAAAAACAACGTTGAAACAACATGCTTTTTGGCAACATTTAGTCAATGTTGGGTTTGTGACGATTTGACCATTGAAATTTGGTAATTTCCCAACCAATATTCTACAACACAAATACAATGTTAAACAACATGTTTTTGACTACGTTTAATCAATGTTGGGATCTAACGTTGATTTGACCATTGAAATTTGGTGATTTCCTAACCGATACTCTACAACACAAATACAACGTTGAAACAACATGCTTTTTGACAACGTTTAATCCATGTTGGGTTCTAGCGTTAATTTTACTATTGAATATTTGGTCAATTCCCAGACCATATTCTACAATACAAATACAACGTTAAAACAACATGTTTTTTTGACTACGTTTAATCAATGTTGGGTTGTGACGTTGATTTGACCATTAAAATTTGGTCACTTCCCAACCAATATTCCACAACACATACAACGTTGAAAAAACATGTTTTCTGATGACGTTGAATCAATGTTGGGGTCTAACGTTGATTTGACCATTGAAATTTGGTCATTTCCTAACCGATACTCTACAACACAAAAACAACGTTGAAACAACATGCTTTTTGACAACATTTAGTCAATGTTGGGTTTGTGACGATTTGACCATTGAAATTTGGTAATTTCCCAACCAATATTCTACAACACAAATACAATGTTAAACAACATGTTTTTGACTACGTTTAATCAATGTTGGGATCTAACGATGATTTGACCATTGAAATTTGGTAATTTCCCAACCAATATTCTTCAACACAAATACAACGTTGAAACAACATGCTTTTTGACGACGTTGAATCAATGTTGGGGTCTGATGCTGATTTGACCATTGAATTTTGGTCATATCCCAACCAATATTCTACAACACAAATACAACGTTGAAACAACATGTTTTCTGATGACGTTGAATCAATGTTGGGATCTAACGTTGATTTGACCATTGAAAATTGGTCATTTCCTAACCGATACTCTACAACACAAAAACAACGTTGAAACAACATGCTTTTTGACAACATTTAGTCAATGTTGGGTTTGTGACGATTTGACCATTGAAATTTGGTAATTTCCCAACCAATATTCTACAACACAAATACAATGTTAAACAACATGTTTTTGACTACGTTTAATCAATGTTGGGATCTAACGTTGATTTGACCATTGAAATTTGGTAATTTCCCAACCAATATTCTTCAACACAAATACAACGTTGAAACAACATGCTTTTTGACGACGTTGAATCAATGTTGGGGTCTGATGCTGATTTGACCATTGAATTTTGGTCATATCCCAAACAATATTCTACAACACAAATACAACGTTGAAACAACATGCTTTCTGACGACGTTGAATCAATGTTGGGATCTAACGTTGATTTGACCATTGAAATTTGGTAATTTCCCAACCAATATTCTACAACACAAATACAACGTTAAAACAACATGCTTTCTGACGACGTTGAATCAATGTTGGGATCTAACGTTGATTTGACCATTGAAATTTGGTAATTTCCTAACCGATACCCTACAACACAAAAACAACGTTGAAACAACATGCTTTTTGACAACATTTAGTCAATGTTGGGTTTGTGACGATTTGACCATTGAAATTTGGTAATTTCCCAACCAATATTCTACAACACAAATACAATGTTAAACAACATGTTTTTGACTACGTTTAATCAATGTTGGGATCTAACGTTGATTTGACCATTGAAATTTGGTGATTTCCTAACCGATACTCTACAACACAAATACAACGTTGAAACAACATGCTTTTTGACAACGTTTAATCAATGTTGGGTTCTAGCGTTAATTTTACCATTGAATATTTGGTCAATTCCCAGACCATATTCTACAATACAAATACAACGTTAAAACAACATGTTTTTTTGACTACGTTTAATCAATGTTGGGTTGTGACGTTGATTTGACCATTAAAATTTGGTCACTTCCCAACCAATATTCCACAACACATACAACGTTGAAACAACATGCTTTCTGGCGACGTTGAATCAATGTTGGGATCTAACGTTGATTTGACCATTGAATTTTGGTCATATCTCAAACAATATTCTACAATACAAATACAGCGTTGAAACAACATGCTTTCTGACAACGTTGAATCAATGTTGGGATCTAACGTTGATTTGACCATTGCAATTTGGTCATTTCCTAACCGATACTCTACAACACAAAAACAACGTTGAAACATGCTTTTTGACAACGTTTAATCAATGTTGGGTGCTAGCGTTGATTTTACCATTGAATTTTGGTAAATTCCCAGACAATATTCTACAATACAAATACAACGTTGAAACAACATGCTTTTTGACGACGTTGAATCAATGTTGAGATCTGACGATCTGACCATTGGAATTTGGTCATTTCCCAACCAATATATTACAACACAAGTACAATGTTAAAACAACATGCCTTTTGACGACGTTGAATCAATGTTGGGATCTGACGATTGGACCATTGAATTTTGATAATTTCCCAACCAATATATTACATCACAAATACAACGTTGAAACAACATGCTTTTTGACGACGTTCATTTAACGTCAGCTTGTGACGTTGATTTGACCATTAAAATTTGGTTATTTGCCAACCAATATTCTACAACACAAATACAACGTTGAAACAACATACATTTTGACTGTTTAATCAATGTTGGGTTCTGACGTTGATTTGACCATTGAATTTTTGGTCATTTCCCAACCAAATTTCTACAACACAAATACAATATTAAAACAACATGCTTTTTGACGACGTTTATTCAACGTCAGCTTGAAATTTGGTCATTTCCCAACAAACAACGTGGATCCAACGTTGGACATCAATGTTGTCTCAATTGAAACTATTTTGCAACGTTGTTTAAAAGTCAGTTTTAAAGAACATGTATGTATAATCAACGTTGTATCGATGTCTTGTGCCTGAAGGACGAGGCTTAACATGTTACGCACTGAGAGCAAGCCAGGATCAGGCATGCAAATAGCTAAGCTAGCTATTAATCTAGCCTGAAATAACAGAAAAAGTGTTTAGTAAAGTTTAAGAAGTATAGATGGATTAATTATTATTATTTAATTGATATGTAGATGAATACGCATTTGAGAGGATAATATAACAGCAACTGTTGCTGTGTCAGCATTGTCATGGCCAGAAGTACGCAACACGTAAGTAAGGGGCGGATCGATCCATACATTGGTTGCGATACTAAAGGTGATATCAGTAATACTACAGTGATTATTAAAATAGTTAATAATTTTTTATTATTTTTTTAATTAAAAAAAAATATATATATATATATATATATATATATATATATATATATATATATATATATATATATATATATATATATATAATTTTTTTTTTTTTTTTAATAAACCTTTATTTATAAACTGCAACATTTACAAACAGCTGAGAAACAATCAAAATAAGTATGGTGCCAGTATGCTGTTTTTTTCCAATAAAATACTGGATAGGATAGAATTGTAGTTAGTCTCTTTTATCCGATTATTAACCGATTAATCGAAATAATAATTGACAGATTAATCGATTATCAAATTAATTGTTAGTTGCAGCCCTACAGTGATTAGGTCGATATTTTTGTTTTCTCAAACTATTTTTTGTTAAAAATTCAAGGAAAAATTCCCTGGACACAGGAAGACTGAGGGCAAAACCAAAAAGATTTAAAAGAGTAGTAGTTAGTAGTTTTTACTTTTGCTTAATTATTGTTTACTTTGTTTTGCTCAAACAAATGTATGTATACAAAATATTGACGCAATTATTGTAGCATCAGCTATAAACGTCTCTTTTATTTGGTATCGTTACAGTCCATGTCGGTGTGGATCCCCACATGGCATTTGTTTACATTTAGGAGCGCTAGCTTGCTGTTAGCGGCCAGCTATTGTATCCTCCTACAGTGTATAGTGAAGCCTGTTTAGCAATTCCTTGTCCTGCAGGGACGATACTTGTAAGAAACATACTTTATTTGTTGCCATGGAGGCGAGGATTAGTGGTTTAGAAGTCGCTGAAACACCACTGACTGCGGTTGGACGTTAGCCGCTAGCTAGCTAGCTATGTTTTAAAGCACCTCTTGCAGTAATAAAAAATATTGTGTTGATATTGTTAAACTTTCAATCGCACCCACAATAAATAAATGACAAAAATGTAAAGTTCATGCATGATCGATATTTGTACGGGTATCGGCCGATCTCACTCACGGATGATCGGTATCGGCAGCATAAAACCCTGATGGGAACATCCCTCCCTATTAAATGTGCACACGTTCATTGTCGGGACAATCTCAACAGGAACCAAAGTGATCGAGGTGAGGGCGACCGACGCCGACGACCCCACCACCGCCAACGGCGAGCTGCGCTACTCTCTGACGCCGGACGGCGACCTCGCCGCCTTTGAAATCGACAGCATCACAGGTAGGCCCTTTTGTGAAGACCTTCACGTTCTCCCTGGAGTGTGAGCTGAAGTCCGTGTGGCTCGCCTCTCCCTAAAGGTATGGTCAGCTGCAAGACCGGCGCTCTGGACCGCGAGACCAAGAGCCAGTACGTGGTGGTGGTGCGGGCTCAGGACATGAGGGGGATGGCCTCCGGCAGCACGTCCACCACCTCCGTCACCATCACCATCGGCGACACCAACGACAACATCGCCTCCTTCACCAGACGTAAGGACTTAATCAAAGTCAATCAATCAATCAAAGTTTATTTACATACCCCTTAATCAGAAATCTGCGTGTTTTTATACTTTCTAATAAAATGTTATGATCGACGGTATCGAAAGCAGCGCTGAGATCAAGTAGCATCAGCATCGATAGAGTGATTTGCCCTGAAGCCGGACTGAAAGGGTTCACAGAGATTGTTAGACGCGAAGTGTTCATTGTGCAACAATTTTTTCGAGGACTTTCGAGATAAAGGGAAGGTGCGACACCCGCCGGTAGTTTACCATGAGATCTGGATCAAGGTTAGGTCTTTTTGAGCAGAGGATGAATAACCGCTTTTTTAAATGCTCGGGGGACAGCAACACGGATGACGCGTCAGCATCCAGAGTTAGCAATAAATCATTAGTAAATTTTGCGAGGGCTGTCTCTGTAGAGTTAGTTGCCCTGAAACCGGACTGAAAGGGTTCACAGAGATTGTTAGACGCAAAGTGTTCATTTCGCTGCTGTGCAACCATTTTTTCGAGGACTTTCGAGATAAAGGGACGGTGCGACACCCGCCAGTAGTTTACCATGAGATCTGGATCGAGGTTAGGTCTTTTTGAGCAGAGGATGAATAACCTCTTTTTTAAATGCTCGGGGGACAGCAACACGGATGACGCGTCAGCATCCAGAGTTAGCAATAAATCATTAGTCAATTTTGCGAGGGCTGTCTCCGTAGAGTTAGTTGCCCTGAAACCGGACTGAAAGGGTTCACAGAGATTGTTAGACGCAAAGTGTTCATTTCGCTGCTGTGCAACCATTTTTTCGAGGACTTTCGAGATAAAGGGACGGTGCGACACCCGCCAGTAGTTTACCATGAGATCTGGATCGAGGTTAGGTCTTTTTGAGCAGAGGATGAATAACCTCTTTTTTAAATGCTCGGGGGACAGCAACACGGATGACGCGTCAGCATCCAGAGTTAGCAATAAATCATTAGTCAATTTTGCGAGGGCTGTCTCCGTAGAGTTAGTTGCCCTGAAACCGGACTGAAAGGGTTCACGGAGATTGTTAGACGCAAAGTGTTCATTTCGCTGCTGTGCAACCATTTTTTCGAGGACTTTCGAGATAAAGGGAAGGTGCGACACCGGCCGGTAGTTTACCATGAGATCTGGATCGAGGTTAGGTCTTTTTGAGCAGAGGATGAATAACCGCTTCTTTGAATGCTAGGGGGACCGTGCCAGAGGAAAGTGATAAGTTAACAATATGTAGCACTGACGGTCCTAAAATTACAAACAGCTCCTTGATAAGTTTCCCAGGAAGTGGGTCAAGTAAACATGTTTGTTTTATCCCATTTACACCTCGCAGGAGTTCCTCTAATACAGGGGTCACCAACGCGGTGCCCGCGGGCACCAGGTAGCCCGTAAGGACCAGATGAGTAGCCCGCTGACCTGTTCTAAAAATAGCTCAAATAGCAGCACTTACCAGTGAGCTGCCTCTATTTTTTTACATTTTATTTATTTACTAGCAAGCTGGTCTCGCTTTGCTCGACATTTTTAATTCTAAGAGAGACAAAACTCAAATAGAATTTGAAAATCCAAGAAAATATTTTAAAGACTTGGTCTTCACTTGTTTAAATAAATGCATTAATTGTTTTACTTTGCTTCTTATAACTTTCAGAAAGACAATTTTAGAGAAAAAAATACAACCTTAAAATGATTTTAGGATTTTTAAACACATATACCTTTTTACCTTTTAAATTCCTTCCTCTTCTTTCCTGACAATTTAAATCAATGTTCAAGTAAATTTATTTTTTTTACTGTAAAGAATAAAAAATACATTTTAATTCTTAATTTTAGCTTCTGTTTTTTTCGACGAAGAATATTTCTGAAATATTTCTTCAAACTTATGATTAAAATTCAAAAAAATTATTCTGGCAAATCTAGAAAATCTGTAGAATCAAATTTAAATCTTATTTCAAAGTCTTTTGAATTTCTTTTAAAATTTTTGTTCTGGAAAATCTAGAAGAAATAATGATTTGTCTTTGTTAGAAATATAGCTTGCTCAATTTGTTATATATTCTAACAAAGTGTAGATTGGATTTTAACCTATTTAAAACATGTCATCAAAATTCTAAAATTAATCTTAATCAGGAAAAATTACTAATGATGTTCCATAAATTATTTTTTTAATTTTTTCAAAAAGATTCGAATTAGCTAGTTTTTCTCTTCTTTTTTTCGGTTGGATTTTGAATTTTAATGAGCCGAAATTGAAGATAAACTATGTTTCAAAATTTAATTTTCTTTTTTTTTCGTGTTTTCGCCTCTTTTAAACCGTTCAATTAAGTGTAAATATCATTAATTATTAATAATAACATAGAGTTAAAGGTAAATTGAGCAAATTGGCTATTTCTGGCAATTTATTTAAGTGTGTATCAAACTGGTAGCCCTTCGCATTAATCAGTACCCAAGAAGTAGCTCTTGCTTTCAAAAAGGTTGGTGACCCCTGCTCTAATACTATCTCATCAAAAAGAGAGAGAGTGTTTTGGACGGCAATATCGCGTACATACATTCGTATCTGTGTTAATACAACCCAGTTGTAGCTGGGATGCGAACTTACTGCGCACTTCCACAACACAACGCGGTAATAAAAAACAAGAAAAACATTCCATTTGATGCCGCGGCTAACATGACGCTAATTCGCTGCTATCTGTTTTGGAGCCGTTTCACAAGCGGTACTAGGCACCATGGTACAATTTTGGCCGGGGGCCGGGCTGTATATATATATATATATATATATATATATATATATATATATATATATATATATATATATATATATATATACACTAGCGTTCAAAAGTTTGGGGTCACATTGAAATGTCCTTATTTTTGAAGGAAAAGCAATGTATTTTTCAATGAAGATAACTTTAAACTAGTCTTAACTTTAAAGAAATACACTCTATACATTGCTAATGTGGTAAATGACTATTCTAGCTGCAAATGTCTGCTTTTTGGTGCAATATCTACATAGGTGTATAGAGGCCCATTTCCAGCAACTATCACTCCAGTTTTCTAATGGTACAATGTGTTTGCTCATTGGCTCAGAAGGCTAATTGATGATTAGAAAACCCTTGTGCAATCATGTTCACACATCTGAAAACAGTTTAGCTCGTTACAGAAGCTACAAAACGGACCTTCCTTTGAGCAGATTGAGTTTCTGGAGCATCACATTTGTGGGGTCTATTAAACGCTCAAAATGGCCAGAAAAAGAGAACTTTCATCTGGAACTCGACAGTCTATTCTTGTTCTTAGAAATGAAGGCTATTCCACAAAATTGTTTGGGTGACCCCAAACTTTTGAACGGTAGTGTATATATATTAGAGATGTCCGATAATATCGGGCTGCCGATATTATGGGCCGATAAATGCTTTAAAATGTAATATCGTAAATTATCTGTATCGGTTTAAAAAAGTAAAATGCATGACTTTTTAACATGGACTTGGATGTAGGGAGAAGTACATAGCGCCAATAAACCTTAAAGGCATACTTGGTCAACAGCCATACAGGTCACACTGAGGGTGGACGTATAAACAACTTTAACACTGTTACAAATATGCGCCACACTGTGAACCCACACCAAGCAAGAATGACAAACACATTTTGGGAGAACATCAGCACCGTAACACAACATAAACACAATAGGACAAATACCCAGAACCCCTTGCAGCACTAACTCTTTTGGGACGCTACAATATACCCCCTACCCCCCGCCCACCTCAACCTCCTCATGCTCTCTCAGGGAGAGCATGTCTCAAATTCCAAGCTGCTGTTTTGAGGCATGTTAAAAAAAAAATAATGCACTTTGTGACTTCAATAATAAATATGGCAGTGCCATGTTGGCATTTTTTTCCATAACTTGAGTTGATTTATTTTGGAAAACCTTGTTACAATGTTTAATGCACAACAAAATTAGGCCTAATAATGTGTTAATTCCACGACTGTATATATCGGTATCGGTTGATATCGGAATCGGTAATTAAGAGTTGGACAATATCGGAATATCGGCAAAAAAGCCATTATCGGACATCTCTAATATATATATTCCGAGTGCGATAATGTCACGTTATCGATGGGAAAATTCATTTTTAGACAATGATTTGCCTGACAGGTTAGGAGACACAGAGAGTAACAAGCAGTAAAAAATGGATTAGAAAGGACAAATTTAAAAAAGATGATAGTATAAAAAAAAAAAAAAAATTAAACTCGGGACTTCCCGCAGGTTGGATTTCGGACACTGGCGGGCCGGATAGAAGTTTGGGGACCCCTGCTGTAGAGCAACTTCAGATCTATCCGTTGCCATGACATTTTTTAAAAAATGTGTTATGCTCTGTTTTTTAATGGCAAAAACAGAAAATATGCAGTATTTCCCCCCCCCCAAAACATGTTGGTACATTATGTCCACAGGCACCTACGATCTGCAGGTTCCGGAGGACCACAAGTTGAACGAGAAGATGGGGACTCTGGAGCTGGAGGACCGGGATCAGATTCAAAACAAGGAGCCCATCTTCACGCTGCCCAACGACAACAAAGTGTTCTACGTGGACCTCAACCTCAACAAGGACGGCAACCTCATGCTGCGTCAGGCACGTTGTTTCGCTCTCTTGCCTGAATAAGTCTGCTAGTGGGTTTTTTTGACGTGACAAGTTTGGGGCATTTTAGCATGTCAAAGCTACGCAAAGTGACTGGAGGCCTAAAAATAGCACTACGGAACATCCAAGAGGCGGCAGACACAATTTTCCCCCCGACTTGAAAAGTACTTCCAACGCCACGTGATCACAAACAATGTTTGAGTCTTTGAGTCGTGCTCCTCAGATAAAGTATTTAGAGGCATCACACGGCGGGGGAAGCGAGCGCGAGCTGCTCCGGCGTGGAAATTGAGCCCGATCCTCGCTCGGCTCCGCTCGCCCCCGCCGGAGCGCCGCGGCCCGTAAACGCCGGCAATGGTCCGCGCCGCGAGTTAAGGTGTTTACGGGAAGCCTTTGAAAGCCCCGCGTCCTTGTTGGCGGGAATAATCCAGTTAGCGGCGTGTTACCTGTCCGCTGATAAAACACGCTGCCTCGACACTAAGCCGCCTTTAATACCTGCAGCCGCGATGTTGTGCTGCCTGGCGGTGGGCTCTTGTTCACATGAAAGTATCAAACATGGATGGGGGAAAAAGTAGTCTTTTTTTTATTTTTTTTATTTTTACAATAGTTTGAGAGGAAACAAAATGAGCGAAAATATTGGGACATATGTTCATTCACAGTGTCTTCCCGCAGACCAGGGGTGTCCATAGTGCGGCCCGGGGGCCATTTGCGGCCCGCAGCTAATCGTTTACTGGCCCCCCACACATTCTGCAAAAATTGCAAAATTGATAGTACTGCAAAAATAAAAAAAAACATTTAAAAAAAAAAAGGGGAAT
>NC_084739.1:73067177-73127177 GCF_033978785.1 Entelurus aequoreus
ATATATATATATATATATATATATATATATATATATATATATATATATATATATATATATATATATATATATATATGTTTATATGTACATACATATTTATATATACACTATAATCTTACCTCCTTGTAAGATTAAATAGACTCCGCTTCCTCCTACTCCTTTTCGGACACGGTGAATTGTACACAGCCGTAGATGACATCATTCTCTCTTGAACTTTCCCTTCAGGCCTTGGACTACGAGACCCGAAACAGTTACTCATTTAGCGTGCAGGTGCGGGAAAACCTGCGAAACCTGCGCTACCCCGCTGACAACGTGGCCACGGCCGTCACCACAGCCCAGGTAAAACAATATCACACGACCGCACTCAGGCCTTCACGTCCTCTTCAAAGTGACAAAAGCGTCAACAACCTCTTGCAGGTGAACGTCAGGGTGTTGGATGTGGACGAGCCGCCCGTCTTTTCGCAGTCTGTCTACACCTTCAACGTGTTGGAGGAGCGACTGGTGAACAAAGTCGGCACGATCAGCGCCAAGGACCCCGATAAAGCCAACAGGAGCATCCGGTACAACTAAAAGTGATAAATACATACTGTAGGACTAGAGATGTCCGATAATATCGGACTGCCGTTATTATCGGCCGATAAATGCTTTAAAATGTCATATCGGAAATAATCGGTATCGGCACACTGCAACACTTGATATTCTAGTTTCAAGCATGTTTTACTCAATATAGGTCATCAAATCTCAGCAACAAGCTGTAATATCTTACTGAGATAATTTAGGACCAAAACCCTTAAAACAAGTAAAACACTCTAACATAAAATCTGCTTAGTGAGAAGAATTATCTTATCAGACAGAAAATAAGCAAATGTCACCCTTATTTGAGATATTTCCAGAGGTGGGACCAAGTCATTGCTTTGCAAGTCACAAGTAAGTCTCAAGTCTTTGCCCTCAAGTCTCGAGTCAAGTCCCGAGTCAAGACAGGCAAGTCCCGAGTCAAGTCCAAAGTCAAGACTGGAAAGTCTCAAGTCGAGTCCCAAGTCCTGCATTTTGAGTTTCGAGTCCTTTCAAGTCCTTTTAACCACAGACTAATATTTTTACACAGATTGTGTATGCTTTTAAAACGCTGTATTTATTTATTAAAACAAGTGCATTTGAAATTGCAAGAAAAAAAATAGTGCTGACATTGCAATTCATAATAGCAATATTAACAGTAATTTTAATAGTTTAAACAATTTTAAACATTTAACTCATTCCTTTACAGAATAAACACATTTGCAAAAACAAACATTAACATACTATTGGTTGTATTTTATGAAAATAATATTACCACAGAGTTGAGAAGGAGCAAAGATCTTCAATATTTGTATGTGAAAATCACAAATAAATCTTCTGGGGGAGGATGACGCCCCTACAGGGGTTTGGTTTACAAACTTTCTGCCCCACCTAGAACAAAATTCACCAGCCGCCACTGATTATGATGCATTCTCATTTTAGGCAAAATATAAGACAATACTTTCTTAACAGTATAATTGTAACCAGGAATAAGTCTTCAAGTAACAATATTCAAATACTAACATTGTTGGGTAAAACAGCATTTGGTTTTATTCTGAATGTAGTGAAACAAATTGGTGGTTTTAGCTGATATAAAGACTTTCAGGTGTTTATATACTGTATGTTTAAGAATTTGGCAGACGCTTTTATCCAAAGCGACATACATAAAAAATACATACATAATCACTGTAAACATGATCATTTAAGGGAAGAATGTAATACAAAATATCAATACAAAGTGTCACGACAGAATAAACTCTCTGCTGCTGCAGCAACAGAGATACAGTCTATAAGATATATAGATATCTAATGTATTCATACATTGTTTATGTAGGATATACGCATGTATATACAGGGGCGGATTAAGAAATTTTGGCCCCCTGGGCCTGACATGGTCTTGGCCCCTCAACCCCCCGCGCGTGTGGGCGCACACACACGCACGCACTATGCAAGAAATACTGTATACTGTGAACAGACATGCACACTGTACTGTACAGAAGAGTGCACATACTGCACACACACTATTAGGTATACCACACAGACACTGACAAGCACAGGTTTCACACAGACACAGGGGGAGGGGATAAATGGCCTAAAAATAAACATTTTTGAAAATGATTACGCCCACTTCAGTGATGGTGCATTGGGTCATTTGAGAGATATTATGTATTGGAAGTTGGTAGCTATCATGAAATAAACCCCCCAACCCACCCAAAAAACTAAATCGGACATGATTTTTGCCCCCTTTTCCTCCCTTCTATCATTAAAAATAAAATAATATCTTAGGAAAACACATTGGCATAACGGCAGCTGTGCAGCAAATTGAGGCTCAAAGTCTGTATCTATTTGTGGTTAAGCTTGAGGAGAAGGAGAAAGGTAAAATGATAACATGCATCGGAGAGCACCACAAAGAAAGGTGTAGGCCAGTTCATGGTACAAGGGCTGCATGCAGGTCAAGATAGCCCATTTCCAAGAATGCTATAGTGGCTGGACAGGCACTGGACATGTCCTGAACTCAGTGTCAGACGTGGCTGCCGAATACTTGGATGAAGTGAAGCAGCTGACAGATCTCATGCTGCCCCATCTGAAGACTGTCCTGGCCAGGCAGAGGATGGATGAGGAGACCTTCCCAATGGACCCTGTCAGTGAACAGGCTAGTAACATTGATGGCACCCCTGTGCACAACATTGAGATGGAGAGACAATGTGGCAAGGTGGACTACAAACTGAAGAAGTTGGGCACACTGAACGCAGTCAATAGGTCAATAATTTTACAGAAGAGCCAGGAGCTTCAGAGGTTTCAAGGCAGCAGCACAAGCAAAAAGGGAGGTTGAACTCAACTGGAGTAAATTCATGAAGGCAAAATTCGAGAGTAGGGCAGATGAGAAACAAGAGATGGCTCAAAGAAAGGAGAGTAAGAGACTAGACATGCTGGACACACTGAAATCTTTTGATGGCCCCTTCACGATAGTGGGGAAGTTGAAAAGTTCCTTGTGGATGAAAGTCTGCACAAGAATGCAAAGCTGCAGAGAATGAAGCTTGAGGTTCAGTTTGCCAGAGAAAGCACCAAGCTTCTGCCTAAAGTCAATCCTATCTTCACAATCCAGGTGACACTTCCCAGAAATGGCAAAAGTGCAATTCTCCAAGTCATAATGGATACTTAGAATTTTATGGTGGTGGTAAGTATTCATGAAAACAGGTAGCCTAACATTAGTGAATGGGTGAATTCTGGAAATAACCTAAAAATCTTACACAGTGCACCTTTAAGCAAGGGGTTTCTTTCGTGCTTTCAATTTTGCAAAATCATCCACCACATCATTGAAGTCCAACTCTCTTGTCAGCTCACTCTCAATTGCCATTAGAGATAACGCATTTAATCTTTTCTGAGTCATTCTTGTGCGCAGCTCATTTTTTACTCTTGACAAAAGAGAGAATGAGCGTTCTCCCTCACAGTTACTGACCGGTAGAGTGAGAAAAATCTGTAGCGCAATGTATGTATTAGGAAACGTAGGCTGTAGTCCAAAATGTATTATTGTTTTGAGCAGTCCTGAAGGGGTCCTCTCCTCATCAGTGTTGTTGAGCTGTATAAAAGATTTGAACTGTATAAGCTCCTGTCCAAGACTTTCATTGAGGTCAGATGGGTATGATTCAGTGAGAATCTTGGCCTTGTGAAGGACTGAAGCATTGGACTCTGTATCCAAAGAGAAAAGGACACTGAACAAATTGTTCAGATGTTTGTAGGCCTCCAGACGGTGATTAAGGCTTGAACTCAGTTGATCAATAGAGGCAATAAATGTCTCTATTTGAAACAGTTGCCTTCCCTCAAGCACAACATCTGGGGATGCTGATTCATCAGCAAACTTTTTACGTTTCCTCGTCCGTTCAGCCCTGTAAGATGGGGTGCCACCCAACATGTTTAAGGCTTTCTGCTCAAAATGATCAAATAGATCTCTTTGGGAGAGAACAAAGGTGCGCAGAGATTCCAGCAATCTAACTGCTGTACCAAGGTCCATGTCTGCTTTTTGAAGTTGCAGACTTGTGGCCTGAAATCTGGACAGAACAGTGTCCCAAAAGCCTGCCATGAAGGCCATCTCAAGTGAATCCAGCTTCCGCACTAGACTGTCAGCTTCAGTTCGTGTGTCTCGTTTCTCTGTGTCATCAGTGGAAATAACCTGTAGTGCTGCTTTTATTTTACTGTAGTTCTGCCACAGTGCTTTGGTAGATTCTGCACGGCAACTCCAACGCGTGTTGGATAAAGCTTTAAGTGTGAGATCTATGTTGGAATTGCCAAATACCCTGTCCCATCGGTGTGTGGATGCAGTTGTGAAGTTGTAAATAGACTGAATCAAGTCAAAATACTTAGAGACTTCATTTCCACATCTGTCAATGCTGTTGACTCCCACCAAATTCAAAGAGTGAGCTGCACATGGAATATAGTGTATTAATGGGTTGCTTTTCTTTAAGTGAGCCTGCAACCCATTATACCTCCCTGACATGTTGCTGGCATTATCATAAGCCTGCCCCCTGCAATTTGACAGCTCTAACCCTAGATTTTCCAACACAGACATGACACAGTTAGCCAAACTTTCACCTGTATGGCTAGTAATGGGCTCAAAACCCACAAAGCGTTCAACAACACTGCCCTCTTTGCTAACAAAACGGAATATGAATGTCAATTGGTCCACATGAGATAAATCTGGGGTTGAATCCACAATGATAGAGTAGTATTTGCTTGCTTGCAGTTCATCTGCTATAGCCTGTTTGGTTTTTGCACCCATCAATTCAATGAATTCCTCACAAATGGTGGAGGACAGATATGAGGTATTACCTCGACCCATCTGCCCAAACTTTCTGATGTGATCCTTTAGAAAGGGATCAAATTCAGCCAGGACCTCCAGAATACCAAGGTAGTTCCCATTGAGAGGAGACCCTAACGATTCATTTTTACCCCTAAATGCAAGGCCCCTTTCTGCAAGGAATTTAATGACTGCAACAACTCTTTGTAACACCTGCCTCCAATAGCTGCTCTCTGCCTGAAACTGTTTGAACAGGTCTGCATCAACTGTGGCACCTTTGGCGCGGTTCAAGACTGCTTGCATGCAGGTTATGTGCTCAGCACTTCGCTCATGTTCACCAAATCTTTCTGAGTGTTTCCAATCACAATAGCCTGTCACAAAAGAATGCGTTTTTGGGGAAAACAGTTTGCATGCAAAGCAGTAAACATTACCAGTAGAGGGAGAGTACATCAGCCACTCTCTTTGTACTCGTTGTCCATTGGGCAAGTGTGAAGTAAAATGTTCATTGTTTAGGCATCGGGTTTTGCCTCCTAGCCCACTGTTCCTCACAGAAGCTGGATAATGGCTGTGACGGTTGTGAAATGATTTTGCACCTCTTTGAATAAGAACTTCCTTCATTGACTCAGTGAGGGTCTCAGCCCATTTAGCGGGATCACTAGGTAGAGTTGTCACTGTAGATGGTGTTGAAGAAAGATTCAGCTCATTGTCTATGCTGTCCAGAGGTGCAGTGACCTCACATTCATCCGAGCAACTGGCTACTGCTGAATTGGTTGAATCATAAGCATCAGAAGCATTTGGTTCAGTGTCTACACTTGTAGTGGTCTCAGGATCTTGGGAGCTACATGCTAGCTCAGGTGCATTGCTAACCTTAGCTGAATTTGCAGTAGCATTTATAGAATTGCTTTCAGCAGATGTCTTTGTACTGAAGAAGCTGGAGATATTTGGAACACTCTCAAGTAAAACTGATTCCTTTTTTTTCTTTTCTTGCTGAATTTTTTTTCTAGCTCCTCCACTTAAACGTTTATGATCCATATTTCCCTTCTTTCTTTGCACATTGGCTCTTTGCCTATCACAACAGATAAACCAACTATGTGTGTGTGTGTGTGTGTGTGTGTGTGTGTGTGTGTGTGTGTGTGTGTGTGTGTGTGTGTGTGTGTGTGTGTGTGTGTGTGTGTGTGTGTGTGTGTGAGTTTGTTTGTGTGTTTATGATCGGTGCTGCTTCCTTCAAGTGTGTGAGGTGATTTAGAAAACTAGCAACCCAGCATCAACACTCCAAAGCAGAGAATAACAGCTTACTAGCATAGACAATTGAGAGCAGAGAATCAACTGATTCGTCTGATAGACAGCAGGAGAGCAGAGTGGTCAGTGATGATCGAATCAAGAAAATGTCTAAATGGCAAGGGAACAGACTGATTTGTACTGAGGAGAAAGAGAGAGAGAGCCAATTACAGTGAAATATATTCCAAAAGAGCCAAGTGACTAGCTGAAGGCAGGGACAAATGCCTTGGAGTGACCAACAAGAGTGCAAAGTACCAAATGGCAAAATGTGGAAAGACCAACAGGCAGATCTGCTTTTACCTCTTATCTTCACAACCAAAAAGTTGCTAAATGATGTTTTCAGTCGATAGCCAGGTATGGCCAAAAGACGCGAAATCTAGCGGCAAAGTCGGTCAATCACACTGACAGTGAAACAAATATTTTGAAAAGATAATAATTGTACACCTTTGTGCACTTTAGTCTTCTATCTAAATATTTTCACAAAGGACACCAAGGCAGCTTGCTAGCTATGATGGGAGCAACAATGTCTGATAGACAGCAGGAGAGCAGAGTGGTCAGTGATGATCCAATCAAGAAAATGTCTAAATGGCAAGGGAACAGACTGATTTGTACTGAGGAGAAAGAGAGAGCCAAGTACAGTTAAATATATTCCAGAGCCAAGTGACTAACTGAAGGCAAAGACAACAGCCAGATACCTTAGCAGAGACCAACAAGAATTCAAAGTACCTAATAGCAAGATGGCGAGACCAACACAATAAATTGTATTAGGATTTAATTTATTAACGTTAATCTTAACAGCCAAAAAGTTGCTGAATAATGTTTGTAGTCGCTAGCCAGGTATGCCCAAAACAAGAGTCGCTAAACCTAGCAGCAAAGTTGCTTAATTGCAACACACTCTAGGATTCAGGGGAATTAAGGATAATAAAGATATTAATTGTACAACTTTTTGTACTTTTTTTCTAGTTTTTTGAGTCGCCAGCCATGTATGGCCAAAAGTCGCTAATTGAATGCCAACGTTGCTTAATCGCCAACACACTGGGACTCACTGAAGGACTGACTGAATAAAAAAGATAATTAAGATAATTGTGTACTTTTCTCTTCTGATATTTTCTCTAAGGACCCCAAGCTATCTGCAAGCAGCAATAATGTCTGACAGACAGGAGAGCAGAGTGGTCAGTGATGAATGGCAAGGGAACAGGCTGATTTGTACTGAGGAGAAAGAGAGAGAGAGAGCCAATTACAGTGAAATATATTCCAAAAGAGCCAAGTGACTAGCTGAAGGCAGGGACAAATGCCTTGGAGTGACCAAGAAGAGTGCAAAGTACCAAATGGCAAAATGTGGGAAGACCAACAGGAAGATCTGCTTTTACCACTTATCTTCACAACCAAAAAGTCGCTAAATGATGTTTTTAGTCGCTAGCCAGGTATGGCCAAAAGACGCGAAATCTAGCGGCAAAGTCGGTCAATCACACAGTGAAACAAATAATTTTAAAAAGATAGTAATCGTACAATGTCTTGTACTTTTGTCTTCTTTCTTAATATTTCTCAAAGGACACCAAAATGTCGCTATCTGCAGGCAGCTTGCTAGCTATGATGGCAGCAACAATGTACCTTAGAGTGACTGACCAACAAGAGCTCAAAGTACCTAATGGCAAAATGTGGAGAGACAGACACAATAAATTGCATTAAGATGAAGAGAACTGTTGCTATTATTAATCTTAACATCAACCAGAAAGTCGCTAAATGTCACCAGCCAGGTATGGCCAAAAGTCGCTTAATTGGCCACACACAGTAACAGAGAAACTAACAAAAAAAAGATCATAAAGATAATAGTTGTACAACTGTGTGTACTTTTGTCTTCTTTCTAAATATTTTCCCAAAGGACACCAAAATGTTGCTATCTGCAGGCGGGAGCGTGCCTATGTTCCCCGGGTCCTATGTTCCCCGGGTCCTATGTTCCCCGGTTGTTCCTGGGTCTTTGTATGCGACCGGGGAACTTAGGACCCTTTTTCTAAAAAAGGGTCCTATGTTCCCTGCATTGTATCTGGCGAAATTGCGAAATTGTGCCCTGACCAAAACCATCCCTAAACCTAACCTGTCACAGGGCGTTGTGGAGCACTTTTTTTTGGCGAAATTGTGCCCTGACCAAAACTATCCCTAAACCTAACCTGTCACAGGGCGTTGTGGAGCACTTTTTTGGCGAAATTGTGCCCTGACCAAAACCATCCCTAAACCTAACCTGTCACAGGGCGTGCGGCAGCAGATAGAGCAACTCAAACGCGAACTTCCTTCCTTCGACAACTTAAACGCGTCTCTGTCATGCGTGTCTGCGTGCGTCTTACTTAGTCGCGCATTGGAAGCAGCGGGGAACATAGAACCCTTTTCTGGAAAAAGTGTTGTACGTTCCCCGCAGCGGGGAACATAGAACCCTTTTTTTTAAAAAGGGTCCTTAGTTCCCCGGTAGAGGGGAACATAGGACCCGGGTAACATAGGGACGGGGAACATAGGGATGACCCGCTGCAGGCAGCTTGCTAGCTATGATGGCAGCAACGATGTCTGCCAGACAGGAGAGAGTGGTCAGTGACGATCGAATCGAGAAAATGACAAAATGGGTCAAAGACCAAAAAGTTATTAACTGACAGCAGTGACAAATGTCAGACTGTAAACTTTCTCGAAAGAAAAGGACAAAATGGGAAGATGCTGATAATAACAGCAAAATGGAAAATATAAGAATTTCCAAGTAATGCTCAACTCAAGTGTGTGTGTGTGTGTGTGTGCGCGCGTTAAACTTCTTGTTGAATGATTTCAAATTATCTCTGAGTCTGAACTGAGGGAAAGGAAACCAAATTTTGAGCAGTCTCTCACGAGTTCAAAATACCAAATGAGGAGATTCTAAAAGAACAGACCGGTTTATGAAAGACTCGATGGGGGAGGGGCACAGCTAAGAATACTTGAGTGAGATTCTGTGATCCAAATTCGAGATAGAGCTTTTTGATAATGATAATTTGTCAGAGTAAGGTTGTGTAATCAAAATTTGAGAATGAGCTTTGTCAATCAATCAAGAATATTTGCATTAAGTTCTGTGATCAAAATTCAGAAACAACCTTTAATAATTGATAAAGAATATGTGAGTGAGGTTGTGTGATCCATCCAATTTGAGAATTAGCTTTGATAATAATGATTGAGAGCCTCTGGCCCTCTGTGGATCATGGCCGCGGGGCCAATTTTGCCTGGCCCCTTGGGGCCTCTGTGGGTCGTGGCCGCGGGGCCAAGTTGGCCTGGCCCCTTGGGGCCTCTGACCCTCTATGGATCGGGGCCAAGTTGGCCTGACCCCTCGGGGCCTCTGGCCCTCTATGGATCATGGCCGCGGGGCCAAGTTGGCCTGACCCCTTAGGACCTCAGGCCCTCTGTGGGTCGCGGCCGCGGGGCCAAGTTGACCTGGCCCCTTGGGGCCTCTTACCCTCTATGGATCGTGGCCGCGGGGCCAAGTTGACCTGGCCCCTTGGGGCCTCTGGCCTTCTGTGGCTCGCGGCCGCGGGGCCAAGTTGGCCTGGCCCTTTGGGGCCTCTGGCCTTCTGTGGGTCGTGGCCGCGGGGCCAAGTTGGCCTGGCCCCTTGGGGCCTCTGACCGTCTATGGATCGTGGCCGCGGGGCCAAGTTGACCTGGCCCCCTGGGGCCTCTGACCCTCTATGGATCGTGGCCGCGGGGCCAAGTTGGCCTGGCCCCTTGGGGCCTCTGACCGTCTATGGATCATGGCCGCGGGGCCATGTTGGCCTGGCCCCTTGGGGCCTCTGGCCCTCTGTGGGTCGCGGCCGCGGGGCCAAGTTGACCTGGCCCCTTGGGGCCTCTTACCCTCTATGGATCATGGCCGCGGGGCCAAGTTGGCCTGGCCCCTTGGGGCTTAAGATTATTATTTTTGCAAAAGTAGTTTTGCTTGGGTCGCGGCCGCGGGGCCAAGTTGGCCTGGCCCCTTGGGGCCTCTGGCCCCCTGGGCCTGGGCCCGGTAGGCCCGGTCATTAATCCACCTATGTGTATATATAACCTAATCATATTGTTTCTTCAATTTAAAAATAGCTTACCGTTTTTTCCCCCTTCTCTGGGATTATATTCCCAGTTTTGATCTCGGACGTCTGGTCACTTATAGCGTATAAGAATATTATATTACTGTTAAGCAAACTATGAATAATAAAACTTGCCAAAACATGTGTCCGTTATCATAGCTACACGTATGACAAAAAGCCGCGTGAAAATGAGTGGTATTCAGTGAGGTAAAATGAATTAAATGCGCTGACAGTTCATTGCTCCTGACAAATGAATTGCACTGAGTGGGGCGGATCACCACTCCAAGATGGCGGCCCCGCGTCTCGTCTGCGCCAGTAGGCAGTAGCGCTCCATGCTGCGTCTACTTATAAGATGTCTATGGTTATAACGTTAGCAGTGAGTTTACAGCCTCACTGATTTAACTACACAGCAAATAAAAGTCACGTTACTTAGCCAATAAACGTAATCTTACATTCAAAACTTACCCTTCTTTGGGCAACTTCAAATGTCGAACGAAGTTGGAAGTTGTTGCGTCTCCGTCTGTAATATTCGAACTGCGTGATTTGCATACGCAATTCGTTTTTTGTTGATCAAGTCGTAGTTTTTATACCCGAACGAAACCAACTTTGGCATAATTGTTTCTCTCTGCCGCATTGTTTGACAACTCATGTTCGGTGGTTGTCCTGCAATTTGATTGGATGAATGCTGTGTGATGAAAACAACGTATAACTAAGTTGATTGGCTGTTGTACTGACAGCACACCAGCTGACAGGCAGCACACACGCTGATAGACACAGACGTATAAAATGAAAGATATGGAGCGCTCCCAAATAACTTTTTAAGCTTTGGGTTTTGGGGAAAGTAGCAAGTCATGTCAAGTCAAAAGGCTCAAGTCCAAGTGAAGTCACAAGTCATTGATGTTAAAGTCTAAGTCGAGTTGCAAGTCTCTTTACATTTTGTCAAGTCGAGTCTAAAGTCATCAAATTCATGACTCGAGTCCAAGTCATGTGACTCGAGTCCACACCTCTGGATATTTAATCTTACTTAGATTTTAGTTTTTGCAGTGTGCTTCTTCCCACTCCTTTTCGGAATGCGCCGTAACGAAACCACTGGAAATACGTGATGTGTTACGTTGTATTTGTGTAGTATGCCCCTTCAAAATAAAGTGAAATCAACCAAAAAAAAACCCTACTCTCTCCGTCCTCAGATACGCCATCTTGGACAAGGACTGTCCGCTCGCTATCAACCCAATCACAGGGCAGCTGTCCACCCTGAGGACTCTGGACCGTGAGCTGCAGGCCACACACATGTTCCAAGTTAAAGCCCAAGAGGAGCCAAGCGGTGCGTCACACACACATACACACACACACACCGTTATTAATCCCTTTCAAAACAATAGATCCTCACAGGCAAATGGAATCCATGTGTGGGATAACGTGCACACGGGGAGAGAGCTGCCGAGGCCAAACACACCATTTTGCTCTCTGGAACAAGCTGCTCCTCTCACATGTGGCAAAAACACAGCACGGCGTCTATTAAGACACTGTTTTTTTTTTTTTTTAACGTCCCCCGCCAACACCTTGCCAACACACCTGGCCGACGCGCGGTGAGAACAGGGAGAACAGGCGGTAAAATCCAATTAGAGGCGCTCTTTGTTCGCCTCCCGAGCAAACTACGTATTTTTAGACCGACCCCAGAATCTGTTTCAGTGCTTGCCAGGGAAACACAATCGTCGACGAGGTTCCCTCCGTCAAGATAGTCGTGACGTTAAACGGCAGTCGGGAGACGTCAGGAACGTTTCGTGTGACAGAGAAACTCGCAAATAGAAACCTTTTGTCCGTTGACCTTAATCAGCTCAGCCGTGACAGAGACGTGCAGACGTGGAGCGGCTTTAAAAACGCCAAGCTGACGCTATGGGGAGGAAATAGAATAAAGGTACATAAACTACACAAGTGAGCGACATCTTTGTGACGTCCTCGCTGACGGGATTATTTTAAACCGCGTTGTCTTTCCACCTGGCATCGCCACGGACGCCTGCGGGCGACCGGCTAGAAAAAAACAATATTTTTTTTTAGGGCTGTCAAAGTTAACGAGATAACAACGCGTTAACTATGAATTTCACAAACGCGTCCTTTTTTTTACCCTTGGCTGCAGTTCACTGCTTAGTGATGAGCCACAAGCGGGAAAATAGCGAGCAGAAATGGACAAAATGTAAAAGTTAAACTCTTTTTCACCTGGTATCACCACGGATGCCTGCAGGTAACCTGCTAGAAAGAAAAAACTTTTTTAGGGCTGTCAAAGTTAACGGGATAACAACGCGTTAACTATAAATTTCAATAACGCATAAAAAATGCGTATTTTTTTACCCTTGGCTGCAGTTCACTACTTAGTGATGAGCCACAAGCGGGAAAATAGCGAGTAGAAATGGACAAAATCTACAAGTTAAACTCTTTTTCACCTGGTATCACCACAGACCCCTGCAGGCGACCGGCTAGAAAAAACAACAAACAATTTTTTTAGGGCTGTCAAAGTTAACGAGATAACAACGCGTTAACTATAAATTTCAATAACGCATAAAAAATGCGTCCTTTTTTTTTTAACCCTTGGCTGCAGTTCACTACTTAGTGATGAGCCATAAGCGGGAAAATAGCGAGCAGAAATGGACAAAATCTACAAGTTAAACTCTTTTTCACCTGGTATCACCACAGACCCCTGCAGGCGACCGGCTAGAAAAAACAACAAACAATTTTTTTAGGGCTGTCAAAGTTAACGAGATAACAACGCGTTAACTATAAACTTCAATAACGCATAAAAAATGCGTCCTTTTTTTTTTTTTACCCTTGGCTGCAGTTCACTACTTAGTGATGAGCCATAAGCGGGAAAATAGCGAGCAGAAATGGACAAAATCTACAAGTTAAACTCTTTTTCACCTGGCATCACCACAGACCCCTGCGGGCGACCGGCTAGAAAAAAACAATATTTTTTTTTAGGGCTGTCAAAGTTAACGAGATAACAACGCGTTAACTATAAATTTCAATAACGCATAAAAAATGCGTCCTTTTTTTTTTAACCCTTGGCTGCAGTTCACTACTTAGTGATGAGCCATAAGCGGGAAAATAGCGAGCAGAAATGGACAAAATGTACAAGTTAAACTCTTTTTCACCTGGTATCACCACGGATGCCTGCAGGTAACCTGCTAGAAAGAAAAAACTTTTTTTTTTAGGGCTGTCAAAGTTAACGGGATAACAACGCGTTAACTATAAATTTCAATAACGCATAAAAAATGCGTCTTTTTTTACCCGTGGCTGCAGTTCACTACTTAGTGATGAGCCATAAGCGGGAAAATAGCGAGCAGAAATGGACAAAATCTACAAGTTAAACTCTTTTTCACCTGGTATCACCACGGACGCCTGCGGGCGACCGGCTAGAAAAAACAAACTATTTTTTTTAGGGCTGTCAAAGTTAACGGGATAACAACGCGTTAACTATAAATTTCAATAACGCATAAAAAATGCGTCTTTTTTTACCCTTGGCTGCAGTTCACTACTTAGTGATGAGCCACAAGCGGGAAAATAGAGAGCAGAAATGGACAAAATCTACATGTTAAACTCTTTTTCACCTGGTATCACCACAGACCCCTGCGGGCGACCGGCTAGAAAAAACAACAAACAATTTTTTTAGGGCTGTCAAAGTTAACGAGATAACAACGCGTTAACTATAAATTTCAATAACGCATAAAAAATGCGTCCTTTTTTTTTTACCCTTGGCTGCAGTTCACTACTTAGTGATGAGCCACAAGCGGGAAAATAGCGAGCAGAAATGGACAAAATCTACAAGTTAAACTCTTTTTCACCTGGTATCACCGCGGACCCCTGCAGGCGACCGGCTACAAAAAACAACAAACAATTTTTTTAGGGCTGTCAAAGTTAACGAGATAACAACGCGTTAACTATAAATTTCAATAACGCATAAAAAATGCGTCCTTTTTTTTTTTACCCTTGGCTGCAGTTCACTGCTTAGTGATGAGCCACAAGCGGGAAAATAGCGAGCAGAAATGGACAAAATCTACAAGTTAAACTCTTTTTCACCTGGTATCACCACAGACCCCTGCAGGCGACCGGCTACAAAAAACAACAAACAATTTTTTTAGGGCTGTCAAAGTTAACGAGATAACAACGCGTTAACTATAAATTTCAATAACGCATAAAAAATGCGTCCTTTTTTTTTTTACCCTTGGCTGCAGTTCACTGCTTAGTGATGAGCCACAAGCGGGAAAATAGCGAGCAGAAATGGACAAAATCTACAAGTTAAACTCTTTTTCACCTGGTATCACCACGGACCCCTGCGGGCGACCGGCTAGAAAAAACAACAAACAATTTTTTTAGGGCTGTCAAAGTTAACGAGATAACAACGCGTTAACTATAAATTTCAATAACGCATAAAAAATGCGTCCTTTTTTTTTTAACCCTTGGCTGCAGTTCACTACTTAGTGATGAGCCATAAGCGGGAAAATAGCGAGCAGAAATGGACAAAATCTACAAGTTAAACTCTTTTTCACCTGGTATCACCACGGACCCCTGCGGGCGACCGGCTAGAAAAAACAAACAATTTTTTTAGGGCTGTCAAAGTTAACGAGATAACAACGCGTTAACTATAAATTTCAATAACGCATAAAAAATGCGTCCTTTTTTTTTTTTTACCCTTGGCTGCAGTTCACTACTTAGTGATGAGCCATAAGCGGGAAAATAGCGAGCAGAAATGGACAAAATCTACAAGTTAAACTCTTTTTCACCTGGTATCACCACGGACCCCTGCGGGTGACCGGCTAGAAAAACAACAAACTATTTTTTTAGGGCTGTCAAAGTTAACGAGATAACAACGCGTTAACTATAAATTTCAATAACGCATAAAAAATGCGTCCTTTTTTTTTTTAACCCTTGGCTGCAGTTCACTACTTAGTGATGAGCCATAAGCGGGAAAATAGCGAGCAGAAATGGACAAAATCTACAAGTTAAACTCTTTTTCACCTGGTATCACCACGGACCCCTGCGGGCGACCGGCTAGAAAAAACAACAAACTATTTTTTTAGGGCTGTCAAAGTTAACGAGATAACAACGCATTAACTATAAATTTCAATAACGCATAAAAAATGCGTCCTTTTTTTTTTTAACCCTTGGCTGCAGTTCACTACTTAGTGATGAGCCATAAGCGGGAAAATAGCGAGCAGAAATGGACAAAATCTACAAGTTAAACTCTTTTTTACCTGGTATCACCACGGACCCCTGCGGGCGACCGGCTAGAAAAAACAAACTATTTTTTTAGGGCTGTCAAAGTTAACGAGATAACAACGCGTTAACTATAAATTTCAATAACGCATAAAAAATGCGTCCTTTTTTTTTTACCCTTGGCTGCAGTTCACTACTTAGTGATGAGCCACAAGCGGGAAAATAGCGAGCAGAAATGGACAAAATCTACAAGTTAAACTCTTTTTCACCTGGTATCACCACGGACCCCTGCGGGCGACCGGCTAGAAAAAACAACAAACTATTTTTTTAGGGCTGTCAAAGTTAACGAGATAACAACGCGTTAACTATAAATTTCAATAACGCATAAAAAATGCGTCCTTTTTTTTTTTAACCCTTGGCTGCAGTTCACTACTTAGTGATGAGCCATAAGCGGGAAAATAGCGAGCAGAAATGGACAAAATCTACAAGTTAAACTCTTTTTCACCTGGTATCACCACGGACCCCTGCAGGCGACCGGCTAGAAAAAACAAACTATTTTTTTTAGGGCTGTCAAAGTTAACGAGATAACGCGTTAACTATAAATTTCAATAACGCATAAAAAATGCGTCCTTTTTTTTTTACCCTTGGCTGCAGTTCACTACTTAGTGATGAGCCACAAGCGGGAAAATAGCAAGCAGAAATGGACAAAATCTACAAGTTAAACTCTTTTTCACCTGGTATCACCACAGACCCCTGCAGGCGACCGGCTAGAAAAAACAACAAACAATTTTTTTAGGGCTGTCAAAGTTAACGAGATAACAACGCGTTAACTATAAATTTCAATAACGCATAAAAAATGTGTCCTTTTTTTTTTAACCCTTGGCTGCAGTTCACTACTTAGTGATGAGCCATAAGCGGGAAAATAGCGAGCAGAAATGGACAAAATCTACAAGTTAAACTCTTTTTCACCTGGTATCACCACGGACCCCTGCGAGCGACCGGCTAGAAAAAACAAACTATTTTTTTAGGGCTGTCAAAGTTAACGAGATAACAACGCGTTAACTATAAACTTCAATAACGCATAAAAAATGCGTCCTTTTTTTTTTTACCCGTGGCTGCAGTTCACTACTTAGTGATGAGCCACAAGCGGGAAAATAGCGAGCAGAAATGGACAAAATCTACAAGTTAAACTCTTTTTCACCTGGTATCACCACAGACCCCTGCAGGCGACCGGCTAGAAAAAACAACAAACAATTTTTTTAGGGCTGTCAAAGTTAACGAGATAACAACGCGTTAACTATAAATTTCAATAACGCATAAAAAATGCGTCCTTTTTTTTTTTAACCCTTGGCTGCAGTTCACTACTTAGTGATGAGCCATAAGCGGGAAAATAGCGAGCAGAAATGGACAAAATCTACAAGTTAAACTCTTTTTCACCTGGTATCACCACGGACCCCTGCGGGCGACCGGCTAGAAAAAACAAACTATTTTTTTTAGGGCTGTCAAAGTTAACGAGATAACAACGCGTTAACTATAAATTTCAATAACGCATAAAAAATGCGTCCTTTTTTTTTTACCCTTGGCTGCAGTTCACTACTTAGTGATGAGCCACAAGCGGGAAAATAGCGAGCAGAAATGGACAAAATCTACAAGTTAAACTCTTTTTCACCTGGTATCACCACAGACCCCTGCAGGCGACCGGCTAGAAAAAACAACAAACAATTTTTTTAGGGCTGTCAAAGTTAACGAGATAACAACGCGTTAACTATAAATTTCAATAACGCATAAAAAATGCGTCCTTTTTTTTTTTAACCCTTGGCTGCAGTTCACTACTTAGTGATGAGCCATAAGCGGGAAAATAGCGAGCAGAAATGGACAAAATCTACAAGTTAAACTCTTTTTCACCTGGTATCACCACGGACCCCTGCGGGCGACCAGCTAGAAAAAACAACAAACTATTTTTTTAGGGCTGTCAAAGTTAACGAGATAACAACGCGTTAACTATAAATTTCAATAACGCATAAAAAATGCGTCCTTTTTTTTTTTTTACCCTTGGCTGCAGTTCACTACTTAGTGATGAGCCATAAGCGGGAAAATAGCGAGCAGAAATTGACAAAATCTACAAGTTAAACTCTTTTTCACCTGGTATCACCACGGACCCCTGCGGGCGACCGGCTAGAAAAAACAAACTATTTTTTTTAGGGCTGTCAAAGTTAACGAGATAACAACGCGTTAACTATAAATTTCAATAACGCATAAAAAATGCGTCCTTTTTTTTTTACCCTTGGCTGCAGTTCACTACTTAGTGATGAGCCACAAGCGGGAAAATAGCGAGCAGAAATGGACAAAATCTACAAGTTAAACTCTTTTTCACCTGGTATCACCACAGACCCCTGCGGGCGACCAGCTAGAAAAAACAACAAACTATTTTTTTAGGGCTGTCAAAGTTAACGAGATAACAACGCGTTAACTATAAATTTCAATAACGCATAAAAAATGCGTCCTTTTTTTTTTTTTACCCTTGGCTGCAGTTCACTACTTAGTGATGAGCCATAAGCGGGAAAATAGCGAGCAGAAATGGACAAAATCTACAAGTTAAACTCTTTTTCACCTGGTATCACCACGGACCCCTGCGGGCGACCGGCTAGAAAAAACAAACTATTTTTTTTAGGGCTGTCAAAGTTAACGAGATAACAACGCGTTAACTATAAATTTCAATAACGCATAAAAAATGCGTCCTTTTTTTTTTACCCTTGGCTGCAGTTCACTACTTAGTGATGAGCCACAAGCGGGAAAATAGCGAGCAGAAATGGACAAAATCTACAAGTTAAACTCTTTTTCACCTGGTATCACCACAGACCCCTGCAGGCGACCGGCTAGAAAAAACAACAAACAATTTTTTTAGGGCTGTCAAAGTTAACGAGATAACAACGCGTTAACTATAAATTTCAATAACGCATAAAAAATGCGTCCTTTTTTTTTTAACCCTTGGCTGCAGTTCACTACTTAGTGATGAGCCATAAGCGGGAAAATAGCGAGCAGAAATGGACAAAATCTACAAGTTAAACTCTTTTTCACCTGGTATCACCACGGACCCCTGCGGGCGACCAGCTAGAAAAAACAACAAACTATTTTTTTAGGGCTGTCAAAGTTAACGAGATAACAACGCGTTAACTATAAATTTCAATAACGCATAAAAAATGCGTCCTTTTTTTTTTTTTACCCTTGGCTGCAGTTCACTACTTAGTGATGAGCCATAAGCGGGAAAATAGCGAGCAGAAATTGACAAAATCTACAAGTTAAACTCTTTTTCACCTGGTATCACCACGGACCCCTGCGGGCGACCGGCTAGAAAAAACAAACTATTTTTTTTAGGGCTGTCAAAGTTAACGAGATAACAACGCGTTAACTATAAATTTCAATAACGCATAAAAAATGCGTCCTTTTTTTTTTACCCTTGGCTGCAGTTCACTACTTAGTGATGAGCCACAAGCGGGAAAATAGCGAGCAGAAATGGACAAAATCTACAAGTTAAACTCTTTTTCACCTGGTATCACCACAGACCCCTGCAGGCGACCGGCTAGAAAAAACAACAAACAATTTTTTTAGGGCTGTCAAAGTTAACGAGATAACAACGCGTTAACTATAAATTTCAATAACGCATAAAAAATGCGTCCTTTTTTTTTTAACCCTTGGCTGCAGTTCACTACTTAGTGATGAGCCATAAGCGGGAAAATAGCGAGCAGAAATGGACAAAATCTACAAGTTAAACTCTTTTTCACCTGGTATCACCACGGACCCCTGCGGGCGACCGGCTAGAAAAAACAAACTATTTTTTTTAGGGCTGTCAAAGTTAACGAGATAAAGCGTTAACTATAAATTTCAATAACGCATAAAAAATGCGTCCTTTTTTTTTACCCTTGGCTGCAGTTCACTACTTAGTGATGAGCCACAAGCGGGAAAATAGCGAGCAGAAATAGACAAAATGTACAAGTTAAACTCTTTTTCTCCTGGTATCACCACGGATGCCTGCAGGTAACCTGCTAGAAAGAAAAAACTTTCTTTTTTTAGGGCTGTCAAAGTTAACGGGATAACAACGCGTTAACTATAAATTTCAATAACGCATAAAAAATGCGTCTTTTTTTACCCTTGGCTGCAGTTCACTACTTAGTGATGAGCCATAAGCAGGAAAATAGCGAGCAGAAATGGACAAAATCTACAAGTTAAACTCTTTTTCACCTGGTATCACCACGGACCCCTGCGGGCGACCGGCTAGAAAAAACAAACAATTTTTTTAGGGCTGTCAAAGTTAACGAGATAACAACGCGTTAACTATAAATTTCAATAACGCATAAAAAATGCGTCTTTTTTTACCTTTGGCTGCAGTTCACTACTTAGTGATGAGCCATAAGCAGGAAAATAGCGAGCAGAAATGGACAAAATCTACAAGTTAAACTCTTTTTCACCTGGTATCACCACAGACCCCTGCAGGCGACCGGCTAGAAAAAACAACAAACTATTTTTTTAGGGCTGTCAAAGTTAACGAGATAACAACGCGTTAACTATAAACTTCAATAACGCATAAAAAATGCGTCCTTTTTTTTTTTTTACCCGTGGCTGCAGTTCACTACTTAGTGATGAGCCACAAGCGGGAAAAATAGCGAGCAGAAATGGACAAAATCTACAAGTTAAACTCTTTTTCACCTGGTATCACCACGGACCCCTGCGGGCGACCGGCTAGAAAAAACAAACTATTTTTTTTAGGGCTGTCAAAGTTAACGAGATAACAACGCGTTAACTATAAATTTCAATAACGCATAAAAAATGCGTCCTTTTTTTTTACCCATGGCTGCAGTTCACTACTTAGTGATGAGCCACAAGCGGGAAAATAGCGAGCAGAAATGGACAAAATCTACATGTTAAACTCTTTTTCACCTGGTATCACCGCGGACCCCTGCGGGCGACCGGCTAGAAAAAACAAACTATTTTTTTTAGGGCTGTCAAAGTTAACGAGATAACAACGCGTTAACTATAAATTTCAATAACGCATAAAAAATGCGTCCTTTTTTTTTACCCATGGCTGCAGTTCACTACTTAGTGATGAGCCACAAGCGGGAAAATAGCGAGCAGAAATGGACAAAATCTACATGTTAAACTCTTTTTCACCTGGTATCACCGCGGACCCCTGCGGGCGACGGGCTAGAAAAAACAACAAATAACTATTTTAGGGCTGTCAAAGTTATCGCAATAACGCGTTAACTATAAATTTCAATAACGCATAAAAAATGCGTCCTCTTTTTTTACCCTTGGCTGCAGTTCTGTTAAGTGATGAGCCACAAGCGGGAAAATAGCGAGCAGAAATGGACAAAATGTACAAATTAAACTCTTTTTCACCTGGTATCACCACGGACCCCTGCGGGCGACCGGCTAGAAAAAACAACAAACTATTTTTTTAGGGCTGTCAAAGTTAACGAGATAACAAGGCGTTAACTCTAAATTTCAATAACGCATAAAAAATGCGTCCTTTTTTTTTACCCTTGGCTGCAGTTCACTACTTAGTGATGAGCCACAAGCGGGAAAATAGCGAGCAGAAATGGACAAAATCTACAAGTTAAACTCTTTTTCACCTGGTATCACCACAGACCCCTGCAGGCGACCGGCTAGAAAAAACAACAAACAATTTTTTTAGGGCTGTCAAAGTTAACGAGATAACAACGCGTTAACTATAAATTTCAATAACGCATAAAAAATGCGTCCTTTTTTTTTTAACCCTTGGCTGCAGTTCACTACTTAGTGATGAGCCATAAGCGGGAAAATAGCGAGCAGAAATGGACAAAATCTACAAGTTAAACTCTTTTTCACCTGGTATCACCACGGACCCCTGCGGGCGACCGGCTAGAAAAAACAAACTATTTTTTTTAGGGCTGTCAAAGTTAACGAGATAACAACGCGTTAACTATAAACTTCAATAACGCATAAAAAATGCGTCCTTTTTTTTTTTTACCCGTGGCTGCAGTTCACTACTTAGTGATGAGCCATAAGCGGGAAAATAGCGAGCAGAAATGGACAAAATCTACAAGTTGAACTCTTTTTCACCTGGTATCACCACGGCCCCCTGCGGGCCACCGGCTAGAAAAAACAAACTATTTTTTTTAGGGCTGTCAAAGTTAACGAGATAACAACGCGTTAACTATAAACTTCAATAACGCATAAAAAATGCGTCCTTTTTTTTTTTTACCCGTGGCTGCAGTTCACTACTTAGTGATGAGCCATAAGCGGGAAAAATAGCGAGCAGAAATGGACAAAATCTACAAGTTGAACTCTTTTTCACCTGGTATCACCACGGCCCCCTGCGGGCCACCGGCTAGAAAAAACAAACTATTTTTTTTAGGGCTGTCAAAGTTAACGAGATAACAACGCGTTAACCATAAATTTCAATAACGCATAAAAAATGCGTCCTTTTTTTTTACCCTTGGCTGCAGTTCACTACTTAGTGATGAGCCACAAGTGGGAAAATAGCGAGCAGAAATGGACAAAATGTACAAGTTAAACTCTTTTTCACCTGGTATCACCACGGATGCCTGCAGGTAACCTGCTAGAAAGAAAAAACTTTTTTTTTTTAGGGCTGTCAAAGTTAACGGGATAACAATGCGTTAACTATAAATTTCAATAACGCATGAAAAATGCGTCTTTTTTTACCCTTGGCTGCAGTTCACTACTTAGTGATGAGCCATAAGCGGGAAAATAGCGAGCAGAAATGGACAAAATCTACAAGTTAAACTCTTTTTCACCTGGTATCACCACGGACCCCTGCGGGCGACCGGCTAGTAAAAACAACAAACTATTTTTTTAGGGCTGTCAAAGTTAACGAGATAACAACGCGTTAACTATAAATTTCAATAACGCATAAAAAATGCGTCCTTTTTTTTTTAACCCTTGGCTGCAGTTCACTACTTAGTGATGAGCCATAAGCGGGAAAATAGCGAGCAGAAATGGACAAAATCTACAAGTTAAACTCTTTTTCACCTGGTATCACCACGGACCCCTGCGGGCGACCGGCTAGAAAAAACAAACTATTTTTTTTAGGGCTGTCAAAGTTAACGAGATAACAACGCGTTAACTATAAATGTCAATAACGCATAAAAAATGCGTCCTTTTTTTTTACCCTTGGCTGCAGTTCACTACTTAGTGATGAGCCACAAGCGGGAAAATAGCGAGCAGAAATGGACAAAATCTACATGTTAAACTCTTTTTCACCTGGTATCACCGCGGACCCCTGCGGGCGACGGGCTAGAAAAAACAACAAATAACTATTTTAGGGCTGTCAAAGTTATCGCAATAACGCGTTAACTATAAATTCCAATAACGCATAAAAAATGCGTCCTCTTTTTTTACCCTTGGCTGCAGTTCTGTTAAGTGATGAGCCACAAGCGGGAAAATAGCGAGCAGAAATGGACAAAATGTACAAATTAAACTCTTTTTCACCTGGTATCACCACGGACGCCTGCAGGTAACCTGCTAGAAAGAAAAAACTTTTTTAGGGCTGTCAAAGTTAACGGGATGACAACGCGTTAACTATAAATTTCAATAACGCATAAAAAATGCGTCTTTTTTTTACCCTTGGCTGCAGTTCACTACTTAGTGATGAGCCATAAGCGGGAAAATAGCGAGCAGAAATGGACAAAATCTACAAGTTAAACTCTTTTTCACCTGGTATCACCACGGACCCCTGCGGGCGACCGGCTAGAAAAAACAACAAACTATTTTTTTAGGGCTGTCAAAGTTAACGAGATAACAACGCGTTAACTATAAATTTCAATAACGCATAAAAAATGCATCCTTTTTTTTTTTAACCCTTGGCTGCAGTTCACTACTTAGTGATGAGCCACAAGCGGGAAAATAGAGAACAGAAATGGACAAAATCTACATGTTAAACTCTTTTTCACCTGGTATTACCACGGACCCCTGCGGGCGACCGGCTAGAAAAAACAAACTATTTTTTTTAGGGCTGTCAAAGTTAACGAGATAACAACGCGTTAACTATAAATTTCAATAACGCATAAAAAATGCGTCCTTTTTTTTTACCCTTGGCTGCAGTTCACTACTTAGTGATGAGCCACAAGCGGGAAAATAGAGAGCAGAAATGGACAAAATCTACATGTTAAACTCTTTTTCACCTGGTATCACCACGGACCCCTGCGGGCGACCGGCTAGAAAAAAAACAAATAACTATTTTAGGGCTGTCAAAGTTATCGCAATAACGCGTTAACTATAAATTTCAATAACGCATAAAAAATGCGTCCTCTTTTTTTACCCTTGGCTGCAGTTCTGTTAAGTGATGAGCCACAAGCGGGAAAATAGCGAGCAGAAATGGACAAAATGTACAAATTAAACTCTTTTTCACCTGGTATTACCACGGACGCCTGCAGGTAACCTGCTAGAAAGAAAAAACTTTTTTAGGGCTGTCAAAGTTAACGGGATGACAACGCGTTAACTATAAATTTCAATAACGCATAAAAAATGCGTCTTTTTTTTACCCTTGGCTGCAGTTCACTACTTAGTGATGAGCCACAAGCGGGAAAATAGCGAGCAGAAATGGACAAAATCTACAAGTTAAACTCTTTTTCACCTGGTATCACCACGGACCCCTGCGGGCGACCGGCTAGAAAAAACAACAAACTATTTTTTTAGGGCTGTCAAAGTTAACGAGATAACAACGCGTTAACTATAAACTTCAATAACGCATAAAAAATGTGTCCTTTTTTTTTTACCCTTGGCTGCAGTTCACTACTTAGTGATGAGCCATAAGCGGGAAAATAGCGAGCAGAAATGGACAAAATCTACAAGTTAAACTCTTTTTCACCTGGTATCACCACGGACCCCTGCGGGCGACCGGCTAGAAAAAACAACAAACTATTTTTTTAGGGCTGTCAAAGTTAACGAGATAACAACGCGTTAACTATAAATTTCAATAACGCATAAAAAATGCATCCTTTTTTTTTTTTAACCCTTGGCTGCAGTTCACTACTTAGTGATGAGCCACAAGCGGGAAAATAGAGAGCAGAAATGGACAAAATCTACAAGTTAAACTCTTTTTCACCTGGTATCACCACGGACCCCTGCGGGCGACCGGCTAGAAAAAACAAACTATTTTTTTTAGGGCTGTCAAAGTTAACGAGATAACAACGCGTTAACTATAAATTTCAATAACGCATAAAAAATGTGTCCTTTTTTTTTTACCCTTGGCTGCAGTTCACTACTTAGTGATGAACCAAAAGCGGGAAAATAGTGAGTAGAAATGGACAAAAGTTGTTAGACTGTTTTTCGCCGTGAGACGACGACACTGCAGCAAACGCCTGCTGCGCACCTCCTTCAGAGGTGGGTGGCGCTTCACTTCCGTGTTTACATTGCGGTTTAGGTGCGGTGATAACATAACATTGAGATTGTTACTGTGACTGCTTTAGTAAGTAAGATGCCATAAAAGCTCGACAGAAATGAAAGACGGTCAACAGGAAGTCGAAACATGTCAATCTGACATCAAAACATGTCAAGACACTTTCTCAAACCGCCTTCAAAATAAAAGCACTACGCTATACATACGGTTTAAGTATATTAACAAAATACAAATGTCTTACATTACGATCAGGCTTGGTCAAAAATGTTTTGTAATGTAATCTGCGATATTTCCACCTAAAAAAATGCCAGTTCACTACTTGAGGATTTTTTTTTCTGGGTGGCTGAAATATTATTTTATAACATGTTCTGGTCCAGTCCTCAATTACAGAATGATTAGCTGGCTGAATATTACATTTTATTTATAGATAGAATAATAATAGTAGAATAAAACATTGCCATGCAGAAATATGAAGACCATTAACTTGTACAACGTTTAATGTACAGAATTTCAGGTAGAAATATCACGTATTACATTACCAAACGTCTTTGAAAATCAAAGCATGATCGTAACAATCCACATTTTGTGTGATTAATGCACAAAACTTGTATCTAAACCTACATTTCGCCCAAGGATCAATGAAGTATCTATCTAAACACGGTGTAGCTCCTTCTCTGAATGCAAGTGCTCCTACAGCAGGAATACAACTTCTGTATTTCTACAATTAATTTGGAGTTAACTATGGACTAAATGTGCTCACGATCAAATATTTTAATCGTTTGATAGCCCTCATTTTTTTTCAAACCACACGCTGCACGCTGAGTGATTGTCCAATGCTGATCGCAGGTTTGGAGTCGTTCGTCAGAGTGAACATCGTGGTGGACGACGTCAACGACAACAAGCCCGAACTGGCCGTGGACGAGATCTTTGTCTGCGAGAACGACGTCGCAAAGACGGTACGTTTGTGGAACCTGTCGCTTCTTACACACACACTACTACAAGTAATACGAGAAAGTACACACACACTACTGCAAGTAATACAAGAAAGTACACACACACTACTGCAAGTAGTACGAGGAAGTACACACACACTACTACAAGTAATAAAATAAAGTACACACACACTACTACAAGTAATACGAGAAAGTACACACACACACACTACTAAAACTAATACGAAAAAGTACACACACACTACTACAAGTTATACGAGAAACTACACACACACTACTACAAGTAATACGAGAAAGTACACACACACTACTGAAAGTAATACAAGAAACTACACACACACTACTGCAAGTAGTACGAGGAACTACACACACACTACTACAAGTAATAAAATAAAGTACACACACACTACTACAAGTAATACGAGAAAGTACACACACACACACACTACTAAAACTAATACGAAAAAGTACACACACACTACTACAAGTTATACGAGAAACTACACACACACTACTACAAGTAATACGAGAAACTACACACACACTACTGCAAGTAGTACGAGGAAGTACACACACACTACTACAAGTAATAAAATAAAGTACACACACACTACTACAAGTAATACGAGAAAGTACACACACACACACACTACTAAAACTGATACGAAAAAGTACACACACTACTACAAGTAATACGAGAAACTACACACACACTACTACAAGTAATACGAGAAAGTACACACACAATACTACAAGTAGTAAGAAAAAGTACACGCACACTACAACAATTAATACAAGAAAGTACACACACACACTACTACAAAGTAGTATGAGGAAGTACACACACACTACTGTAAGACGTATGAGGAGGTACACACACATTACTACAAGTAGTACGAGAAAGTAAACGCACACTACTACAGGTAGTATGAGAAAGCACACACACACTACTACAAGTAATAAAAGAAAGTACACACACACTGCTACAAGTAATACGAGAAAGTACACACACACTACTACAGGTAGTATGAGAAAGCACACACACACTAGTACAAGTAGTATGAGAAAGTACACACACACTAGTACAAGTATTATGAGAAAGTACACACACAGACTAGTAGAAGTAGTATGAGAAAGTACACACACACAGTAGTACAAGTAGTATGAGCAAGTACACACACTAGTACAAGTAGTATGAGAAAGTACACCCACAGACTAGTACAAGTAGTATGAGAAAGTACACACACACTAGTACAAGTAGTATGAGAAAGTACACACACACTAGTACAAGTATTATGAGAAAGTACACACACAGACTAGTACAAGTAGTATGAGAAAGTACACACACACAGTAGTACAAGTAGTATGAGAAAGTACACACACTAGTACAAGTAGTATGAGAAAGTACATCCACAGACTAGTACAAGTAGTATGAGAAAGTACACACACACTAGTACAAGTAGTATGAGAAAGTACACACACACTAGTACAAGTATTATGAGAAAGTACACACACAGACTAGTACAAGTATTATGAGAAAGTACACACACATTAGTACAAGTAGTATGAGAAAGTACACACACACAGTAGTACAAGTAGTATGAGAAAGTACACACACTAGTACAAGTAGTATGAGAAAGTACACACACACTAGTACAAGTAGTATGAGAAAGTACACACACACTAGTACAAGTAGTATGAGAAAGTACACACACACTAGTACAAGTATTATGAGAAAGTACACACACATTAGTACAAGTAGTATGAGAAAGTACACACACTCAATAAATAGTACAAGTAGTATGAGAAAGTACACACACTAGTACAAGTAGTATGAGAAAGTACACACACAGACTAGTACAAGTAGTATGAGAAAGTACACACACACACTAGTACAAGTAGTATGAGAAAGTACACACACAGTAGTACAAGTAGTATGAGAAAGTACATCCACAGACTAGTACAAGTAGTATGAGAAACTACACACACACTAGTACAAGTAGTATGAGAAAGTACACACACACTAGTACAAGTATTATGAGAAAGTACACACACAGACTAGTACAAGTATTATGAGAAAGTACACACACATTAGTACAAGTAGTATGAGAAAGTACACACACACAGTAGTACAAGTAGTATGAGAAAGTACACACACTAGTACAAGTAGTATGAGAAAGTACACACACACTAGTACAAGTAGTATGAGAAAGTACACACACACTAGTACAAGTAGTATGAGAAAGTACACACACACTAGTACAAGTATTATGAGAAAGTACACACACATTAGTACAAGTAGTATGAGAAAGTACACACACTCAATAAATAGTACAAGTAGTATGAGAAAGTACACACACTAGTACAAGTAGTATGAGAAAGTACACACACAGACTAGTACAAGTAGTATGAGAAAGTACACACACACACTAGTACAAGTATTATGAGAAAGTACACACACAGTAGTACAAGTAGTATGAGAAAGTACACACAGTCAATAAATAGTACACAAGTAGTATGAGAAAGTACACACACAATAAATAGTACAAGTAGTATGAGAAAGTACACACAGTCAATAAATAGTACAAGTAGTATGAGAAAGTACACACACTCAATAAATAGTACAAGTATTATGAGAAAGTACACACACACAGTAGTACAAGTAGTATGAGAAAGTACACACAGTCAATAAATAGTACACAAGTAGTAGAAGGAGAAGAAAGAGTTTCTCCAGCAAGTACTAAAGCAGGTTGTGCTTGTTAATCACATTCCGCACTCCAATCCAAATGCAATCATTGTAAGGTGTATGTGAGGTTTGTAGTTGGGCATCAAACATGGATTCCCCACATGAAAGTGCAATGTTCCATCCATCAGGTGATCGGAACGCTGCGAGCCACGGACAAAGACGAGCAGCCCGCCTCCTTCACCTTCGCTCTGGCAAGTCCCAGCTCCAACTTCTCCATCAGAGACTTTGGCAGTAAGTCCTCTAGCTCCTTCTTCCTTTCCTTACGCTTCTAAAGATGCCATCGCCCGCTGGCCCTTGTTGCTAGGCAACCGCCGCAATTCCATTTATTTTTTCACGCCGCCGCTCGTTTTAAGTTGAAACCGTTCAAACTTCTGAGAAAGGTGCGGTGAAGGCGGCGGCGGCGAGGGATTTGGAGGCTGCTGGGAGTTGTTTGCGGTTCTCAGCTGCAAATATTGGACTTAATGAGGGCAGGACTGTGCCTGTCAGTCTTTATGGACTTTTAAAAACAACCCCTGAAAAGGACAAGTGGTAGAAAATGGATGAATGGAATGAAGGAAAGTTCTAAAGGATGAATCACTCGGTGCACTCTCCCTTTTTTTGCACCATGACTAGGGAAGGTTGTTTGGATTAGGTCATATAATTAAATATATATATATATATATATATATATATATATTTGTTTTTCTCCTGCAGAATGACTAGGGAAGGTTGTTTGGATTGGGTCATATAATTAAATGCTGTGCATCGTAGACAATCACTAGTCACTATCTTGTTACTGTTGTTGGCCATCATATGGGGTCACTGCAGCATTTATTTATTTTTTCCTACAACATGACTAGGGAAGGTTGTTTGGATTGTGTCATATAAGTAAATGCTGTGCATTTTAAAATAAAATCACTAGTCACCATGTTGTAGCTGTGGTTGGCCACCAGATGGGGTCACTGCAGCATTTTTTTTTCTTTTTTCTGCACCATGACTAGGGAAGGTTGTTTGGATTGGGTCATATAATTAAATGCTGTGCATCATTGTTACTGTTGTTGGCCACCATATGGGGTCACTGCAGCATTTTTTCCCCTTTTCCTACAACATGACTAGGGAAGGTTGTTTGGATTTTGTCATATAAGTAAATGCTGTGCATTATAAAAAAAAATCACTAGTCACTATGTTTTAGTGACTGCACTCACTGCACCATTTTTTTTCTGTACCATGACTAGGGAAGGTTGTTTGGATTGGGTCATATATTCAAATTCTGTGCATCGTAGACAATCACTAGTCACTATCTTGTTACTGTTGTTGGCCACCAGATGGGGTCACTGCAGCATTTATATATATATATTTACACATCAACCCAACCAGGATTCGAACACAGCACCCTTCAACTTGAGTCATATATATCTATATATATTTTATTTATTTTTTTCCCCCTGCAACATGACTAGGGAAGGTTGTTTGGGTTTGGTCATAAAAGTAAATGCTGTGCATTATAAACAATTACTAGTCACTATCTTGTTACTGTTGTTGGCCACCAGATGGGGTCACTGCAGCATATACAGTATTTTTTTTTTTCCTGCGACATGACTAGGGAAGGTTGTTTGGATTGGGTCGTATAATTAAATGGTGTGCATGGTGTGCAGTCACTATGTTGTTACTGTTGTTGGCCACCTGCTGGGGGTCACTGCAGCATATATATATATATATATATATATATATATATATATATATATATATATATATATATATATATATATATATATATATATATATATATATATATATATATATATATATAATTATTTTATTTTATTTTATTTATTTATTTTTTTTCCCCCCTGCAGAATGATTAGGGAAGGTTGTTTGGATTGGGTCATGTAGTTAAATGCTGTGCATCGTAGACAATCACTAGTCACTATCTTGTTACTGTTGTTGGCCACCATATGGGGGTCACTGCAGCATTTTTTTTTTTTCCTTTTCCTACAACATGACTAGGGAAGGTTGTTTGGATTTTGTCATATAAGTAAATGCTGTGCATTATAAAATAAAATCACTAGTCACTATGTTGTAGCTGTGGTTGGCCACCAGATGGGGTCACTGAGCTTTTTTTTTTCTTTTTTCTGCACCATGACTAGGGAAGGTTGTTTGGATTGGGTCATATAATTAAATGCTGTGCATCGTAGACAATCACTAGTCACTATCTTGTTACTGTTGTTGGCCACCATATAGGGTCACTGCAGCATTTTTTTCCCTTTTCCTACAACATGACTAGGGAAGGTTGTTTGGATTTTGTCATATAAGTAAATGCTGTGCATTATAAAAAAAAAAATCACTAGTCACTATGTTTTAGTGACTGCACTCACTGCACCATTTTTTTTCTGTACCATGACTAGGGAAGGTTGTTTGGATTGGGTCATATATTCAAATTCTGTGCATCGTAGACAATCACTAGTCACTATCTTGTTACTGTTGTTGGCCACCAGATGGGGTCACTGCAGCATTTATATATATATATATTTACACATCAACCCAACCAGGATTCGAACACAGCACCCTTCAACTTGAGTCATATATATCTATATATATTTTATTTATTTTTTTCCCCCTGCAACATGACTAGGGAAGGTTGTTTGGGTTTGGTCATAAAAGTAAATGCTGTGCATTATAAACAATTACTAGTCACTATCTTGTTACTGTTGTTGGCCACCAGATGGGGTCACTGCAGCATATACAGTATTTTTTTTTTTTCCTGCGACATGACTAGGGAAAGTTGTTTGGATTGGGTCATATAATTAAATGGTGTGCATGGTGTGCAGTCACTATGTTGTTACTGTTGTTGGCCACCTGCTGGGGGTCACTGCAGCATATATATATATATATATATATATATATATATATATATATATATATATATATATATATATATATATATATATATATATATATATATATATATATATATATATATATATATATATATATATATATTTTCCCCTGCAGAATGATTAGGGAAGGTTGTTTGGATTGGGTCATGTAGTTAAATGCTGTGCATCGTAGACAATCACTAGTCACTATCTTGTTACTGTTGTTGGCCACCATATGGGGGTCACTGCAGCATTTTTTTTTTTTTCCTTTTCCTACAACATGACTAGGGAAGGTTGTTTGGATGTTGTCATATAAGTAAATGCTGTGCATTATAAAATAAAATCACTAGTCACTATGTTGTAGCTGTGGTTGGCCACCAGATGGGGTCACTGAGCTTTTTTTTTTCTTTTTTTTCTGCACCATGACTAGGGAAGGTTGTTTGGATTGGGTCATATATTTAAATGCTGTGCATCGTAGACAATCACTAGTCACTATCTTGTTACTGTTGTTGGCCACCAGATGGGGGCACTGCAACATATGTGTATATATATATATATATATATATATATACATATATATATATATATATATATATATATATATATATATATATATATATATATATATATATATATATATATATATATATATATATATTTTATTTATTATTTTTTTTTTTCCTGCAACATGACTAGGGAATGTTGTTTGGATTTGGTCATATAAGTGAATGCTGTGCATTGTAAACAATCACTAGTCACTATCTTGTTGCTTATATGACACTAACTCCCTTTGTCACCTACAACAACAACAAAGCTAACACGGATGTTTTGTTCAGCTAGCTTAGCATTTGTTTGCTGCGAGCATCTTTAATGTACAAAACCCAAAACCAGTGAAGTTGGCACATTTGTAAATCGTAAATAAAAACAGAATACAAGGATTTGCAAATACTTTTCAACTTACATTCAATTGAATACACTGCAAAGACAAGATCCTTAAGGTTTTAATGCTCATCAAACACTTATTTGGAACATCACATAGGTGAACAGGCTAACTGGGAACAGGTGGGTTCCATGATTTGGTATAAAAGCAGCTCCCATGAAATACTCAGTCATCCAATAACAAGGATGGGGTGAGGGTCCCCACTTTGTGAACAAATGTGTGAGCAAATTGTCCAACAGTTTTAGAACAACATTTCTCAACAAGCTATTGCAAGGTATTTAGGGATTTCACCATCTACGGTCCATAATATCATCAAAAGGTTCAGAGAATCTGGAGAAATCACTGCACGTAAGCAGCAAGGCTGAAAACCAACATTAAATGCCCGTGACCTTTGATCCCTCAGGCGGTACTGCATCAAAAACTGACATCAGTGTGTAAAGGATATCACCACATGGGCTCAGGAACACTTCAGAAAACCACTGTCAGTAATTACAGTTTGTCGTTACGTCTGTAAGTGCAAGTTAAAACTATACGATGCAAAGCGAAAGCCATTTATCAACAACACCCAGAAATGCTGCCGGCTTCGCTGGGCCCAAGCTCATCTAAGATGGACTGATGCAAAGTGGAACAGTGTTCTGTGGTCTGACGAGTCCATATTTCAAATAGTTTTTGGAAACTGTAGACGTTGTGTCCTTTGGACCAAAGAGGAAAAGAACCATCCGGGTTGTTCGAGGCGCAAAGTGTAAAAGCCAGCATCTGTGATGGTATGCGGGTGTATTAGTGCCCAAGGCATGGGTAACTTACACATCTGTGACGGCACCATTAATGCTGAAAGGTACATACAGGTTTTGGAGCAACATATGTTGCCATCCAAGCAAGGTCTTTTTCATGGACGCCCCTGCTTATTTCATCAAGACAATGCCAAGCCACGGAGGGTTTTATGTACATATATAGTCCGTCGTATTTCCTGGTTGAGCCTGTTGATTCATTCAAGCAGTGCTGCCACATAGCTGGAGGCTTGTGTAGCGTTCAAGAACGCAAAAAAGAGGCAATTACTGGAAGTCCCTTGCCCCTGATTCTTTATGTTTGACAACCAGCGCTCCAGTATGACGTGTACACGCTGACGTCAGCGTCTGACAGTCTAACGTCAGATCTCCAACTCTGGACACGAAAGCTTGGCCATCCCCCAAAAAAACGTCTTTTGATCACAGAACAATCCGGTCAAAAAAAAGAAGATGAAAGGCGAAGGAAAAGCGTTCCCGAGTGTTCTCATCAAATATTAAAGGTGTGAAGAGATGAAAGCATGAAACATTCAGGTGAAGTGTTGCCGAAGTCAAAGCTGAAATAACACGGCACGTTCCAGAAAGATAAACAGGAAGGGGAAAGAAAAAAGGCGGCCTCATCCATTTCCCGCGCGCCGGCGCCCGCGGGCGCTGACACGCCGAGCTGATGACGCAGGGAAGACAGATGAGCGCGATTTGGAGGAGAAGATGAGAGCAGGCTGGAGGGCGCAAGAGAGACTCGTACGAACAAGAATCACCTTTGGGTCGACCTCCGCCAAGGCCGATGTTGGGGAATATTCAGGAGAACGCCTGAGAATTGGCCTCCATTCTGCCAGAAGAAGATAAAACTAGAGATGTCGGATAATGGCTTTTTTGCCCATATCTGATATTCCTATATAGTTCAAATCTTAATTACCGATTCCGATATCAACCGATTCCGATATTTACAGTTTTGGAATTAACCAATTATTATGCCTAATTTTGTTGTGATGCCCCGCTGGATGCAGTAAACAATGTAACAAGGTTTTCTAAAATAGATCAACTCAAGTTATGGAAAAAAATGCCAACATGGCACTGCCATATTTATTATTGAAGTCACAAAAGTGCATTATTTTTTTTAACATGCCTCAAAACAGCAGCTCGGAATTTGGGACATGCTCTCCCTGAGATAATACTGATACCCACTACAACTATGGGAAATACTATACTTTGACTTTCACAAAGTGCATTATTACAAACAGGGCTGACTGAGCATGACTGGAAGATACACTCCAGTCCTGTGGGGGGCAGTAACGAGTATTGCACAGTCCATGCAAACAAAGAGCCTTTTTAGGAGAAAATAAAGTCCTCAAGGTACAGTTTTTTAGGAGATTTACTACTCAATTATTCTTCTTTGACCAATGGAGGCTACTAGTTTGCAATAAAGTTCAGTGGGTATATCCATGTTAACTTTGAGGGGTGCACAAAATATGGGTTCACATTAGGATCGCGATTGACCGATAAAAAAAAAAGATTTAAAGAAATACATTTGTTTTTAAATATGTTTTTTGGCAGCACGTGGAACAGGGGTTAGTGCATGTGCCTCACAATACGAATGTCCTGTGTTCGATCCCCGGGCTCGTGGTCTTTCTGTGTGGAGTTTGCATGTTCTCCCCGTGACTGCGTGGGTTCCCTCCGGGTACTCCGGCTTCCTCCCACCTCCAAAGACATGCACCTGGGGTTATGTTGATTGGCAACACTAAATTGGCCCTAGTGTGTGAATGTGAGTGTGAATGTTGTCTGTCTATCTGTGTTGGCCCTGTGATGAGGTGGCGACTGGTCCAGGGTGCAGCTGAGATAGGCTCCAGCACCCTCCGGGAACCCAGTGGTAGGCAGTGGTACCCAACCACCGGGCCGCACAAGAAAAAAAAAATATATATATATATATATATATATATATATATATATATATATATATATATATATATATATATATATATATATATATATATATATATATATATATATATATATATATATGTATTATTTATTTTATTTTATTTTTGTATTAAATCAACATAAAAAACACAAGATACACTTACAATTAGTGCACCAACCCAGAAAACGTCCCTCCCCCCACATACACTCATTCGCACAAAAGGGTTGTTTCTTTCTGTTATTAATATTTCTGGTTCCTACATTATACATCAATATAGATCAATACAGTCTGCAGGGATACAGTCCGTAAGCACACATGATTGTATTTTTTTATGACAACAAAAAAAAAAAAAAATCATATAATTGGGTCATATAATTGTGCATCGTAGACAATCACTAGTCACTATCTTGTTACTGTTGTTGGCCACCATATGGGGGCCACTGCAGCATTTTTTTCCCCCTGCAACATGACTAGGGAAGGTTGTTTGGATTTTGTCATTTAAGTAAATGCTGTGAAAAAAAATCACACCTCCCCCCCCGGTCAGTGGGACAAATTTTTAAGCGTTGACCGGTCCGCAGTTACAAAAAGGTTGGGGACCACTGCCGTAAGGGACAATCGGTAGAAAAATGGATGGATGGATAACAACAATAATAATGATTTTTTATTTTATTTTAATTATAATACAATGTAATTATTACGATTAATTATCTTATTCAATAATAATAGTAAATAATTATATATATATATATATATATATATATATATATATATATATATATATATATATATATATATATATATATATATATATATATATATATATATATATATATATATATATATACTCCTGATGATGAATGCCTTAAAAAAAAAAAAAAAATAATGAAAATAACAAAAACGCTTTTATTATTTTGATACATTATCTTTCAAAAAAATAAAAAGTTGTATATAAATATATATATATATATATATATATATATATATATATATATATATATATATATATATATATATATAAATCTCAGTTTTTAAAATAAATAAACACAAACAATACGACATTTCCACACATCCATCATTTTCGTGACGATACAGGAATCTGGTAGCAGTGGCTATTTTTTTCAAATTTTCATGGAGGCGCTAGAGAGTCAATTTAGAAATGTTGTGTTCGGTACCCTAAAAACATAGAATATCATTTTATATTTTTTTATTTTTTTGGGCCGGCCCAAAAAATATTACTGTTATTTATTTATTTTTATCGATTAGGAATCGATTAGGAATCGATTAGCAATCGCGATTTGGATGTGATTTTTTTAGTGCACTCCTACTGATGATGAATGCTTTTAAAAAAGAATAATAATAATAATGAAAAAAAAATTTTTTTTATTGTTATGATACATTATCTTTAAAAAAATATATAAATAAATAAATATATAAAAAATAAATATATATATATATATATATATATATATATATATATATATATATATATATATATATATATATATATATATATATATATATATATATATACATATATATAAAACAACCCACTCAGTTTTTTAAATAAATAAACACAAACAATATGACATCATTTTCGTGACGCTAAAGGAATCTGGTGGCAGTGGCTATTTTTTTTCAAATTTTCAAGGAGGCGCTAGAGAGCCAATTTAGAAATGTTGTGTTCGGTACCCCCAAAATATAAAAAAATTTTTCCGGCCACAAATAAATTATTTTTTTTTTTTTTTTAATCGATTTTTGAAAATTATGAATCGATTTAGTATCGGAAAATAATCACTATTTGGATGTTGTTTTTTAATGCACTCCTACTGATGATGAATGCATTAAAATATTTAAAAATAATAATAATAATACTATATAATATGTATTAGTTCAATAAAACATAACATATAACACCCCCTCACACAGTTTTTAAAATAAATAAACACAAAAAATACAACATTTCCCTCCATCAGTTTAGGAAAGTCAAGATGGTGCAGATGATGGAGTGTGAGGGGGGGTTAGAAATGGACATGAGGGAGTGGAGCAACATCTTTGACAAGTGCACAGAGTCACAACTTCCACACCTGAAACGCCACGTGAAAGCACCACTTCACACTTAGTTGACACACGAGCACGCAGCCCGAGCTGCAAAGTGACGGCCAGTAAAATATTCATGCTGAACAAGTTGGCTTTCAGCGCCGGTCCCCGGGCAGAGTCGCCCCGAATAACACCCCCACCCTCCTCACTCGGCGGACGGACGCGGCAAGACGGCGGAGACGGCAACGGGCTGGCGAGGAGAGCAGCTAATGAGATTCTGAGAGACGGCAGGAGATAGCGTGACAATCCAGCGAGACAACCAAGACGGTCTCGTCAAACAAAGACGGAGCGGCGGAGACGAGATCAAGGAGCGGATTTCATCTTTTATTGAGTCCGTGAAGACGTCATGTAGACGCACTTTCAACATCACTCTCCCACCCTTCTCTTTGTTCAACGCGGCGCCTTCTCAGCTACTGACACTTTTCGCTCTGATCATTTAGTCGCAAATCAAACTCAACATTATGCAGGCCAACCCGTTTACGTTGATGCTGACTGATGTCGACAACCGCTCATGTTGACATAACCAAAACCAAGACGAGACGTGGCTTGCAGGTTTATTAGCGGAGGGGTCCCCGACCTTTTTTACCCACCAGGGACCCATTTCAATTATGCATTATTTATTTATTTATTATATCCATCCATCCATTTTCTACCGCTTATTCCCTTCAGGGTCACGGGGGGCGCTGGAGCCTATCTCAGCTACAATCGGGCGGAAGGCGGGGTACACCCTGGACAAGCAGCAAAACAATGAGCATGAAAAATCAACTCACCATAACGCTGAAGCGTGTTTCTTTGCGAAGAGATGGCCCTTGGTTTCTCGACCATAGGTCCGGGGCCTAGTGAGCGCCCCCTAGAATGTAATATATCTGTTTCTTCAGCTGTGGTCCGCAATACACTTTTCCACCACTTGTGGCAGTAATGAAGATATAAAACAAACAGAAGTCTGGCAATAATGTCACAGAGAAATTTCTTTAGCGCAAAAATTATGACTAAATTTGTGAAGTTGAATTTTCACTTGCACTTGAATTTTATTGACAGTTTACTTAAGAAACATATTAATGTACGCATTATTTTCACATGTGGCAGATAAAAACAGCAAAAAAAATGAGCATGAAAAATCAACTCACCATAACACTGAAGTAGTGGTGTTTCTTTGCAAAGAGATGGCCCTTGGTTTCTTAACCATAGGGCCTAGTGAGCGCCCCCTAGAATGTAATATCTGTTTTTTCAGTTGTGGTCCGCATAGGCCGCAGCGGTACTTGGTTGCAATACCCTTTTCCACCACATGTGGCAGTAGTGAGGATATAAAACAAACAGTAGAAGTCTGGCGCTAATGTCACAGAGAAATTTCTTAAGCGCAAGAAATAAGACTAAATTTGTGAAGCTGAATTTTTGCTTGCACTTGAATTGTATTGACAGTTTAGTTAAGAAGCATATTAATGTACGCATTATTTTCACATGTGGCAGGTAAAAACAGCAAAAAAAATGAGCATGAAAAATCAACTCACCATAACACTGAAGTAGTGGTGTTTCTTTGCAAAGAGATGGCCCTTGGTTTCTTAACCATAGGGCCTAGTGAGCGCCCCCTAGAATGTAATACATCTGTTTTTTCAGCTGGGGTCCGCATAGGCCGCAGCGGTACTTAGTTGCAATACCCTTTTCCACCACTTGTGGCAGTAATGAGGATATAAAACAAACAGAAGAAGTCTGGCGCTAATGTCACAGAGAAAGTTCTTAAGCGCAAGAAATATGACTAAATTTGTGAAGCTGAATTTTCACATGCACTTGAATTTTATTGACAGTTTAGTTAAGAAACATATTAATTTACGCATTATTTTCACATGTGGCAGATAAAAACAGCAAAAAAATGAGCATAAAAAATCAACTCACCACAACACTGAAGGCGTGTTTCTTTGCGAAGAGATGGCCCTTGGTTTTTCGACCATAGGGCCGGGGCCTAGTGAGCGCCCCCTATAATGTAATATATTTGTTTTTTCAGTTGTGGTCCGCATAGGCCGCAACGGTACTTATTTGCAATACACTTTTCCACCACTTGTGGCAGTAATGAAGGTATAAAACAAACAGAAGAAGTCTGGCAATAATGTCACAGAGAAATTTCTTTAGCGCAAAAATTATGACTAAATTTGTGAAGTTGAATTTTCACTTGCACTTGAATTTTATTGACAGTTTACTTAAGAAACATATTAATGTACGCATTATTTTCACATGTGGCAGATAAAAACAGCAAAAAAATGAGCATTAAAAATCAACTCACCACAACACTGAAGTAGTGGTGTTTCTTTGCAAAGAGACGGCCCTTGGTTTCTTAACCATAGGGCCTAGTGAGCGCCCCCTAGAATGTAATACATCTGTTTTTTCAGCTGGGGTCCGCATAGGCCGCAGCGGTACTTAGTTGCAATACCCTTTTCCACCACTTGTGGCAGTAATGAGGATATAAAACAAAGAGAAGAAGTCTGGCGCTAATGTCACAGAGAAAGTTCTTAAGCGCAAGAAATATGACTAAATTTGTGAAGCTGAATTTTCACATGCACTTGAATTTTATTGACAGTTTAGTTAAGAAGCATATTAATGTACGCATTATTTTCACATGTGGCAGATAAAAACAGCAAAAAAATGAGCATAAAAAATCAACTCACCATAACACTGAAGGCGTGTTTCTTTGCGAAGAGATGGCCCTTGGTTTTTCGGCCATAGGGCCGGGGCCTAGTGAGCGCCCCCTATAATGTAATATATTTGTTTTTTCAGCTGTGGTCCGCATAGGCCGCAACGGTACTTATTTGCAATACACTTTTCCACCACTTGTGGCAGTAATGAAGATATAAAACAAACAGAAGAAGTCTGGCAATAATGTCACAGAGAAATTTCTTTAGCGCAAAAATTATGACTAAATTTGTGAAGTTAAATTTTCACTTGCACTTGAATTTTATTGACAGTTTACTTAAGAAACATATTAATGTACGCATTATTTTCACATGTGGCAGATAAAAACAGCAGAAAAATGAGCATTAAAAATCAACTCACCATAACACTGAAGTAGTGGTGTTTCTTTGCAAAGAGATGGCCCTTGGTTTCTTAACCATAGGGCCTAGTGAGCGCCCCCTAGAATGTAATACATCTGTTTTTTCAGCTGGGGTCCGCATAGGCCGCAGCGGTACTTAGTTGCAATACCCTTTTCCACCACATGTGGCAGTAGTGAGGATATAAAACAAACAGAAGAAGTCTGGCGCTAATGTCACAGAGAAAGTTCTTAAGCGCAAGAAATATGACTAAATTTGTGAAGCTGAATTTTCACATGCACTTGAATTTTATTGACAGTTTAGTTAAGAAACATATTATTGTACGCATTATTTTCACATGTGGCAGATAAAAACAGCAAAAAAATGAGCATAAAAAATCAACTCACCATAACACTGAAGGCGTGTTTCTTTGCGAAGAGATGGCCCTTGGTTTTTCGACCATAGGGCCCAGTGAGCGCCCCCTATAATGTAATATATTTGTTTTTTCAGCTGTGGTCCGCATAGGCCGCAACGGTACTTATTTGCAATACACTTTTCCACCACTTGTGGCAGTAATGAAGATATAAAACAAACAGAACAAGTCTGGCAATAATGTCACACAGAAATTTCTTAAGCGCAAAAATTATGACTAAATTTGTGAAGCTGAATTTTCACTTGCACTTGAATTTTTTGGACAGTTTAATTAAGAAACATATTAATGTATGCATTATTTTCATGTATGTGTCAAGTACCAAGTCATATGACTCTTGGGCGTTCGGCTGCAAAATTGGGTAAAAAAATTGGGCATGGTAATGTTATCATGATAGCATGCTAACAGTTAGCATTTTTCAAGTACCGCAGTGTTTCCCCACACATTCATTTATTTGTGGCGGCCCGCCACGAAAGAATTACGTCCACCACAAATAAAAAAAATAAAAAAATTTAAAAAAAATATATATATATATTTTTTTTTTTTTTTTTGTCCTGTCTAGCTTCTCAGGCAAATCATATAGTTGATGTAGATGCCCATATAGGCTGTTCAGATTTACTTTACAAAAGGGAAGTGTAGGATACTTCTCTTGTTGCCTTATTTGTATTTGACCACTACTGTTTTCTGTTTATTTGTTACTGACTGTGGCAGGACACCTCTGCCTCTGTTTCACTTTATGTTGCTGGTAAATAATATGCTTGTAGTAGTAGGCTAAAGTTAAATTATTTAGTATGCACTAATTAAAGGGGCAGAGCTTTAAGAGACATTTTAGCTTTTATATTTTATAAGATATATTTTTTGTAAGAACCACAATTAATAAATATATTTCAGTGAATAACTTATTGTTCAAATCTGTATATAAATATGTACATAAAGTGTTGTAATTATATTGTAAAATGGATGGATGGACGTTTAAAACAAAACTGTTATTATTAATTAGTAAGTATACATTTTTGAGCCTTTTTAGAGAAAATCATATCATTGTAGTAAATTATGCAAATTACTCGATGATGTCATGGGGACCACGCCCATAGCCACGCCCATAGCCACGCCCCCACCGCCACAGGTATCTTGGCAGTTTATGGGAAACACTGTACCGAGTTATATGATTCTTAAGCGTTTGGCTGCAAAATTGGCCAAAAGGTTAGCATGATAAGGTGAGCTTGCTAACAGTTAAAATGCATCAAGTTCCGAGTTGTATGACTATGAAGCGTATGCATGTAAAATTTGCTTTAAAAAAAAAAAAGTTAGCATGTGTCAAGTGCCGAGTTATATGACTCTTAGGCATTCGGCTGCAAAATTGGCAATACAAATTTGCCTCGTAAGGTTACCAAGCTAACAGTTAAAATATAATAAGTTATATGACAATGAAGCGTATGCATGTAAAATGTTTTTTTTTTTAAATAATTAAAAAATAAAGTTTGCATGCTTAGAGTTACCATTTGTCAAGCACTAAGTTGTATGACTCAGAGGTGTTTGACTGCAAAACTGGCTAAAAAAGTTGGCATGGTAAATGGCCTAGTGAGCGACCCCTAGAATGTAATATATCTGTTTTTTCAGCTGCGGTCCGAATAGGCCGCAGCGGTACCTAGTTGTAATACACTTTTCCACCACTTGTGGCAGTAATGACAATATAAAACAAACAGAAGAAGTCTGGGCGTTTGGTTGGTATATTGCCAAAAAGTATTTGGCCACCTGCCTTGATTCACATATGAACTTGAAGTGCCATCCCATTCCTAACCCATAGGGTTTAAAATTATGTCGGTCCACCTTTTGCCGCTATTACAGCTTCAACTCTTCTGGGAAGGCTGTCCACAAGGTTGCGGAGTGTGTTTATAGGAATTTTCCACCGTTCTTCCAAAAGCGCATTGGTGAGGTCGAGAAGGCCTGGCTCTCAGTCTCCGTTCTAATTCATCCCAAAGGTGTTCTATCGGGTTCAGGTCAGGACTCTGTGCAGGCCAGTCAGGTTCATCCACACCAGACTCTGTCAGCCATGTCTTGATGGACCTTGCTTTGTGTACTGTCATGTTGGAAGAGGAAGGGGCCCGCTCCAAACTATTCCCACAAGGTTGGGAGCATGGAATTGTCCAAAATGTTTTGGTATCCTGGAGCATTCCAAGTTCCTTTCACTGGAACTAAGGGGCCAAGCCCAACTCCTGAAAAACAACCCCACACCATAATTCCTCCTCCACCAAATTTCTAACTCGGCACAAGGTACTACGAAATGTATCGTTAGAAATCCTGAGAGCGGCCCATTCTTTCACAAATGTTTGTAGAAACAGTCTCAATGCCTAAGTGCTTAATTTTATACACCTGTGGCCGGGCCAAGTGATTAGGACACCTGATTCTGATCATTTGGATGGGTGGCCAAATACTTTTGGCAATATAGTATGTGTTTAAATGTCAACACAACAGCAGAACTGCATGATTCTAAGAGTCCGAATAAGTTGAGAGTAAACACCGTGCAGAGTCTTTCCTGCCATTGTTGGCTTGGGGATTTCCTCAAGGGACCGCACATTGTGGAAAAAGCCGGAAACTTGCCTGCTGGACATTTGACGAATGACTTCATTGTTGGAGTTTGGTTGTTTTCTTTTGAAAGGTCCCATGTTGCCGATTTTAAGTAGGTCTTAAAATGTGTGTTGATTGTCAGTTTAGCCCTACCGTTTTGTGTGCCTGTAGCTTTAACGCCAATGAGCTGGGTTTGTGCTTGTGGGTCTCCAAAATGCGCTATTGTGTACTTTATCCACTTGTCCAGTGGAATAGACGCACACAGATCACACACAACAAGGTAACACAAGAGTGTAAGTACTACTGGAGGACACAAACATTGGCAAAACTAGCATCGCAATGTGTGCTACATGCTAACATTACACACTTTACGCTAGCTAGCGTATTGTTGGCATATTTCAAATATATTCTGTACTTCTTGCTATAGAAAGGGTGTTTAAAGTTTCAAAATAATGAACTAATCCTTTCCGAGTTTTAAACAATTATATGTTTTTAAGATGTGTGTCAGAATCAAACACTGATGACATCTATTAAACGAGACAAGAAGCAAGGAATTAAACGGAGACAGAATTCAATTTAGGTCAATTGAGGAGAAACGTCTGGGCTGTACTCTAGCACAGTCTCCATCACGCTCTGGAAAAATATTGTACACCTCCTCATTTATTTGGACTTTCCCTGATTACATGGCAACAGCTGTTTCTAAGGGACGGGGGTCATAAACAGCCATCGCCTTTGATTAAAACAGTTCAAAGAAAAGGTCCCTGGAGGAGAGTCGGGTCCCGCTTCCTCTTCGCTTTGTAGTTCTCTGGTCAAAACAATATATTTCTGTTGATTACAATACATGAAAGAAACAGAACACCTTCATGTTGCTTCCCGTCCTACACAGTGGAGTTTTACAAGCCTTCTGCTTGGTAGGATTAAAGACAGCTTTTGTCTACTCGCCGGGAACTCATTGAAACACAAAGTTTTGTGATAACATAGATGAAATTATTCTAACAATGTGTACTCAATATTTTTGTCGTATTAAGTACTCATAAAAACATACTTTTGTGTTCAGACAACACAGCGGACGTCCTGGTGGAACAAGGCTCCTTCAGCCTGGACGACCCCAGAGACTACAGCGTGGACGTTAGCATCAGCGACGGTGGACGCCCCGTCCAGACTAGCACCACCAAACTGGCCATCAAGGTATGTTTAAGTATAAAGTACTAATCAATGGCTGTGATAAAGTACTACTCAAGGTCTGTAATAAAGTATGAAGTACTAATCAAGGTCTGAGTTAAAGTATAAAGTACTAATTCAAGTTTGTGATAAAGTAAAAAGTACTAATCAAGGTCTGTAATAAAGTATAAAGTACTAATCAAGGTCTGTAATCAAATCAAACTATTTGTATAGCACTTGTCATACATATACTGTAAAATATAGCACACAGTGTTATACATTTAAAAACACAGTAAAGTAAAAAGTACTAATCAATGGCTGTGATACTGTATAAAGTACTAATTGAGGTCTGTAATAAAGTACTGGGTACTAATCAAGGTCTGTGTTAAAGTATACAGTACCAATTAAGGCCAGGTTGAGATGTAACTTACTAGTCAAAGTATGTGTTTAACGTATTAAGTACTAGTCAAATAATGTGTTAATAGTATAAAGTACTAATCAAGGTTTTTGTTCAATTATAAAGTACTAATCAAGGTCGGCAAATCAAATCAAAGTTTATTGTACAGCACTTTTCATACATATACTGTAAAATGTAACACAGTGCTTTACATTTAAAAACACAATAAAGTAAAACGTACTAATCAATGGCTGTGTTACTGTATAAAGTACTAATCAATATATGTAATAAAGTATAAGGTACTAATCAAAGTCTGTGTTAAAGTATAAAATACTAATCAATGTATGTGTTAAAGTATAAAGTACTAATCAGAGTCTATGATTAAGTATAAACTAAAAAAGTAGGATATAAAATATCGAACAAGGTCTGTTTGAAGTATTAAGTACCAATTAAAGTTTTTCTTAAATTAAAAAGTACTAATGGAAGTATAAAGTATTAATCAAGGCCTCTGTTAAAGTAAAAAATATTAGTAAAGGTCTGTGATGACGTACAAAGTACTAATCAAGGTTTTTGGCAAAGTATAAAGTACTAATCAAAGCATAAAGTACTAATCAAAGCATAAAGTACCAATAAAGATATGTGTTAAAGTATAAAGTTCCAATTAAGGCCAGGTTGAGATATAACTTACAAATCAAAGTATGTGTTTAAAGTATAAAGTACTAATGAAATTATGTTTTAATAGTATAAAGTACTAATCAAGGTTTTTGTTAACTTATAAAGTACTAATCCAAGTATAATGTGCAACTCTATGTCTGTGTTAAAGTAAATAGTACTGGTTAAGATATAAAGTAGCAATAAAGGTCTGTGTGAAAGTACAAAGTATTAATCAAGGCCTGTGTTAAAGTATAAAGTACTAATTAAGGCCTGTGAGAAAATATAAAGTACTAATTATGGCATGCATGAAAGTATGAAGTACTAATTAAGATATATGGTAAAGTATAAAGTACTAATCAAGGTCTTTGTTAAAGTATAGCATACTAATTAAGGTCTGTGATAAAGTATAAAGTACTAAGCAAGACCTGTGTTAAAGCATAAAGTACTAATTAAGGTATGTGGTAATGTATAAAATACTAATCAAAGTCTTTGATAAAGTATAAAGTTTAAATCAAGGTCTGTCTGAGAGTATAAAGTACTAATTAAAGCATGTGTTCAAGTATTATTGAAGGCCTTTACTAAAGTATATAATACTAATCAAGGTCTGAGTAAAAGTATAAAGTGCTAATTAAGGCCTGTGTTCAAATATCAAGTACTAATCAAGGCCTGTGTTAAAGTATAGAGTACTAATCAAGTTCTGTGTGAAAGTATGAAGTACTAATCAAGGCCTGTGTTAAAGTATAGAGTACTAATCAAGGTGTGTGTGAAAGTATAAAGTACTAATCAAGGCCTGTGTTAAAGTATAAAGTACTGATCAAGTTCTGTGTGAAAGTATAAAGTACTAATTAAGGCCTGTGTTCAAATATTACGTACTAATCAAGGCCTGTGTTAAAGTATAAAGTACTGATCAAGTTCTGTGGGAAAGTATAAAGTACTAATTAAGGCCTGTGTTCAAATATCAAGTGCTAATCAAGGCTCGTGTTGAAGTATAAAGTACTAATCATATTCTGTGTGAGAGTATACAATACTAATCAAAGCCTGTGTTCAAGTATCAAGGATTAATCAAGGCCTGTGTTAAAGTATATAGTACTAAACAAGTTCAGTGTAAAAGTATTAAGTACTAATTAAGGCCTGTGTGAAAGTATAAAGTACTAATCAAGTTGTGTGCGAAAGTATAAAGTACTAATCAAGTTGTGTGCGAAAGTATAAAGTGCTAATTAAGACAGGTGTTCAAATATCAAGTACTAATCAAGGCCTGTGTTAAAGTATAAAGTGCTGATCAAGTTCTGTGTGAAAGTATAAAGTACTAATCAAGTTGTGTCTGAAAGTATAAAGTGCTAATTAATGCCTGTGTTAAAATATCAAGTACTAATCAAGGCCTGTGTTGAAGTATAAAGTACTGATCAAGTTTGGTGTGAAAGTATAAAGTACTAATCAAGTTGTGTCTGAAAGTATAAAGTGCTAATTAATGCCTGTGTTCAAATATCAAGTACTAATCAAGGCCTGTGTTAAAGTATAAAGTACTAACCAAGTTGTGTCTGAAAGTATAAAGTGCTAATTAATGCCTGTGTTCAAATATCAAGTACTAATCAAGGCCTGTGTTAATGTATAAAGTACTAATTAAAGCCTGTGTTCAAATAACAAGCACTACTTGAGGTCTGTGTTAAAGTATAAAGTACTAACCAAGTTCTGTGTGAAAGTATAAAGTACTAATTAAGGCCAGTGTGCAAATATAAAGTACTAATCAAAGCCTTTGTTCAAGTATCAATGATCAATCAAGGCCTGTGTTAAAGTATATAGTACTAATCAAGTTCTGTGTGAAAGTATTACGTACTAATTAAGGCCTGTGTGCAAGTATAAAGTACTAACCAAGTTATGTGTGAAAGTATAAAGTACTAATTAAGGCCAGTGTGCAAATATAAATTACTAATCAAAGCCTGTGTTCCAGTATCAATGATTAATCAAGGCCTGTGTTAAAGTACTGTATATAGTACTAATCAAATTCTGTGTAAAAGTATTAAGTACTAATTAAGGCCTGTGTGCAAGTATAAAGTACTAACCAAGTTATGTGTGAAAGTATAAAGTACTAATTAAGGCCAGTGTGCAAATATAAATTACTAATCAAAGCCTGTGTTCCAGTATCAATGATTAATCAAGGCCTGTGTTAAAGTATAAAGTACTAACCAAGTTCTGTGTGAAAGTATAAAGTACTAATTAAGGCCAGTGTGCAAATATAAATTACTAATCAAAGCCTGTGTTCCAGTATCAATGATTAATCAAGGCCTGTGTTAAAGTATATAGTACTAATCAAGTTCTGTGTGAAAGTATTAAGTACTAATTAAGGCCTGTGTGCAAGTATAAAGTACTAACCAAGTTATGTGTGAAAGTATAAAGTACTAATTAAGGCCAGTGTGCAAATCTAAATTACTAATCAAAGCCTGTGTTCAAGTATCAATGATTAATCAAGGCCTGTGTTAAAGTATAAAGTACTAATCAAGTTCTGTGTGAAAGTATTAAGTACTAATTAAGGCCAGTGTGCAAATATAAAGTACTAATCAAAGCCTTTGTTCAAGTATCAATTATTTAAGGCCTGTGTTAAAGTATATAGTACTAATCAGGTCGTGTGAAAGTATTAAGTACTAATTAAGGCCTGTGTGCAAGTATAAAGTACTAATTAAGGCCTGTGTGAAAGTATCAAGTACTAATTAAGGCCTGTGTGAAAGTATAAAGTACTAATTAAGGCCTGTGTGAAAGTATAAAGTGCTAATTAAGGCCTGTGTGCAAGTATAAAGTACTAATCAAAGCCTGTGTTCAAGTATCAAGTACTACACAACCCAACGAGGTGGTTTAACGGTTCATGTGATTGGCTGCAGGCGTGTCGCTGCGATGCCAGGCGGATTCCGACGCAATGCAAGGCCGTGGCTCAGAAGATGGGAGTAAGCGTCCACGTGCTGATCGCCATCCTTCTCTGCATCCTCACCATCTTGGGTACGTTGGCAAAAAAATCATCGTACATGAATTGTGAACCGTGAGAACCCATGTTGTAATCGGAAAGCTGCTGAGTCAGCAGTAAATCAGAGTAACACGCACGTACCTTTTTAAATCTGCTGGATGTTGACCGCGAATGATACAAAAAAAATAATGATATATTAGAGTGAATAAAAACTACATCAGGAGGTCGCCTACAGCCACAGCTGTAAATGACAGCTAGCGTCATAACATTACGATAGCACATACAATGCTACAATGCATGAAACCATTCCTACAGACACCACACATGGGACGGTTTGGTAAGTCAGAATTGTTTTAGTTATTTTGTAAAACTTACAAACGTCGCTTGGAGTGATGAATGAAGAATCCACACGAGTAAAAACGCTATGGACGGCCAGAAGACAGAACGTCAACCGTACATCCGGTGGAAAGCACAACCAATAACATCTATTTTGTGCATTTGCTTGATTTTTTTGTAAACTTTTTGCATTATGGCCGTCAGCAAGAAAAAAATCCAGAAATTAGCCACACTGTTTTATAAACCGCAGGGTTCAAAGCGCAGGAAAACATATATTAGCCACACTAGACTATAAGCCGCAGATATATACGTTATTAAATGAGTTGTTTACGCATGAATATTTTTTTTATGCTTATTTACAAAGCTCAATTTTTTCCAAACGTTGTCTGTAACACGGCAGTAAAACGGCTGATCAGACAAAACAGAAGTCATCGTCATGGACCCACAAACTGCGCAAGCTAGCTCTCCAATCAGTGAAACAGACTCAATAACGAAAATGAAACTGAAACAATACAAAAAGAATGCCATTGTAAGTTCTGTAATACTAACACAGACACTCGTAAACGTGTCAGCATATTAGCTAATATTAACGACGCTAGCGTCATAACATTACGATAGCACATACAAATATGCATGAAACCATTCCTACAAACATCACACATGAGACGGTTTGGTAAATAAGAATTGTTTTAGTTATATTGTAAAACTTACAAACGTCGCTTGGAGCGATGAATGAAGAATCCACACGAGTAGAAACGCAATGGACGGCCAGAAGACCGAACGTCAACCGTACATCCGGTGGAAAGCACAAACAATAACATCTATTTTGTGCATTTGCTTGATTTTTTTGTAAACTTTTTGCATTATGGCCGTCAGCAAGAAAAAATCCAGAAATTAGCCACACTGTTTTATAAACCGCAGGGTTTAAAGCGCAGGAAAAAATATATTAGCCACACTAGACTATAAGCCGCAGATATATACGTTATGAAATGAGTTGTTTACGCATGAATATTTTTTTTATGTTTATTTACATAGCTCAATTTTTTCCAAACGTTGTCTGTAACACGGCAGTAAAACGGCTGATCAGACAAAACAGAAGTCATCGTCATGGACCCACAAACTGCGCAAGTTAGCTCTCCAATCAGTGAAACAGACTCAATAACGAAAATGAAACTGAAACAATACAAAAAGAATGCCATTGTAAGTTCTGTAATACTAACACAGACACTCGTAAACGTGTCAGCATATTAGCTAATGTTAACGACGCTAGCGTCATAACATTACGATAGCACATACAAATATGCATGAAACCATTCCTACAAACATCACACATGAGACGGTTTGGTAAATAAGAATTGTTTTAGTTATATTGTAAAACTTACAAACGTCGCTTGGAGCGATGAATGAAGAATCCACACGAGTAGAAACGCTATGGACGGCCAGAAGACCGAACGGCAACTGTACTTCCGGTGGAAAACACAAACAATAACATCTATTTTGTGTATTTGCTTGTTTTTTTTGTAAACTTTTTGCATTATGGCCGTCAGCAAAGAAAAAATCCAGAAAATTAGCCACACTGTTTTATAAGCCGCAGAGTTCAAAGCGCAGGAAAAAATATATTAGCCACACTAGACTATAAGCCGCAGATATATACGTTATGAAATGAGTTGTTTACGCATGAATATTTTTTTTATGTCTATTTACATAGCTCAATTTTTTCCAAACGTTGTCTGTAACACGGCAGTAAAACGGCTGATCAGACAAAACAGAAGTCATCGTCATGGACCCACAAACTGCGCAAGCTAGCTCTCCAATCAGTGAAACAGACTCAATAACGAAAATGAAACTGAAACAATACAAAAAGAATGCCATTGTAAGTTCTGTAATACTAACACAGACACTCGTAAACGTGTTAGCATATTAGCTAATGTTAACGACGCTAGCGTCATAACATTACGATAGCACATACAAATATGCATGAAACCATTCCTAGAAACATTACACATGAGACGGTTTGGTAAATAAGAATTGTTTTAGTTATATTGTAAAACTTACAAACGTCGCTTGGAGCGATGAATGAAGAATCCACACGAGTAGAAACGCTATGGACGGCCAGAAGACCGAACGGCAACTGTACTTCCGGTGGAAAACACAAACAATAACATCTATTTTGTGTATTTGCTTGTTTTTTTTGTAAACTTTTTGCATTATGGCCGTCAGCAAAGAAAAAATCCAGAAAATTAGCCACACTGTTTTATAAGCCGCAGAGTTCAAAGCGCAGGAAAAAAGTGCGGAATTTATGGTATATATTATGACTACATTGTATCATCGTTAATCGGCAATAACTGATGTATCGTCCAGCGAAATATGTTAGGAAAAGACATTTAGAGTGGAACTTCTCCCCGCCTTGGTCTTCCTGTCGCTTCGCCGAAGAACGCGGCGGGGGCGGGCGGGAAAACGAAGCCCAAGATGGCGAGCGCGCCATTCCCTTCGATACCTTCGCCCCCGTGTCTCTAGATGGGAGACGGGGACGGCGATAGGCGGCCTGGCGGGGAAAGATGAGAGGAGGAAGTTGGCGATAAAGAGGCAAGGAGGGACGGACGGAGAAGAGGTGGATTGTGGGAAAGGGGCGAAAAATAGGAGTGGTAACGAGGGGAGTTTATCAGCACTTTAGGTGCCGTCTGCTTATCAAACGGCAGCAAACATTCAACTTATTAACTATTAATACACTCTTTCTCCATTTTCTCCTTCTCCCGGCCTCCCTGGCGTTATCAAGCGCCCTCGACACAGCCCAGATTAACTATTTAACGCACGTGTCATTATCTGACATGAGGGCCTCAAGCAATTTAGCGCCGTTCACTTTTTCTCAGCGTTTGACCCGCCGGAACAGAACATTTTCTCACTGCGCAAAGAAAAGGAGACACTTTTTTTTTTTTTTTTTTTTTCCCCTGCCCCCTTTCTTCTCGTCTAAGTCTGATATCTGTCGAGCTTATTAAACTGCGGAGCATGTGTTGTAAAAGATTAATCTGTCGCTTTCCCATGCAAACTTAAAGGCGTACCCCGCTCACTAAAAGGCATGGGTAATGCCGCACGTCCTCAAGGAGACGCAAGTTCACATCAGAGCCCCGAGCTCGCCGCCTTCGTTTCTAATGTCACTTCCTGCTTCCTCCTTGTCCTCGTCCCCCGAGCCCTAAGTAGTCTCAATGGAAGTCCTACAAAGTCATCAATAGGGATGGGTACCACTCACATGTGAATGTTTTTATTATCATTAGAGGTGTCCGATAATGGCTTTTTTGTCGATATTGTCCAACTCTTAATTACCGATTCTGATATCAACCGATACCAATATATACAGTTGTGGAATTAAAACATTATTATGCCTAATTTTGTTGTGATGCCCCAATGCAACAAGGTTTTCCAAAATAAATCAACTCAAGTTATGGAAAATATGCCATATTTATTATCGAAGTCACAAAGTGCATTATTTTTTTTTAACATGCCTCAAAACAGCAGCTTGGAATTTGGGACATGCTCTCCCTGAGAGAGCATGAGGAGGTTGAGGTGGGCAGGGTGTAGCGGGGGGTGTATATTGTAGCGTCCCGGAAGAGTTAGTGCTGCAAGGGGTTCTGGGTATTTGTTCTGTTGTGTTCATGTTGTGTTACGGTGCGGATGTTCTCCCGAGATGTGTTTGTCATTCTTGTTTGGTGTGGGTTCACAGTGTGGCGCATATTTGTAACAGTGTTAAAGTTGTTTATACGGACACCCTCAGTGTGACCTTTATGGCCGTTGACCAAGTATGCATGGCATTCACTTGTGTGTGTGAAAAGCCGTAGATATTATGTGATTGGGCAGTGCCTTTAAGGTTTATTGGCGCTCTGTACTTCTCCCTCCGTCCGTGTACCACTCCGTACAGCGGCGTTTTAAAAAGTCATACATTTTACTTTTTGAAACCGATACCGATAATTTCCGATATTACATTTTAAAGCATTTATCGGCCGATAATATCGGCAGTCCGATATTATCGGACATCTCTAATTATCCTTATATTATCGTTAGCAGGTATGAAAATAAATTGCAATCAGTCGCAAGTCCGAGTCGTCGTATGGCTATGAAGCGTACGCATGTAAAAATTTGCTAAAAACGTTAGCATTTGTCAAGTACCAAGTCGTATGGATTTTAGCTGGGTTCACTTCATAAAACCACTGTCAGTAACTACAGTTTGTCACTACATTTGTAAGTGCAAGTTATGCAAAGCAAAAGCCATTTATCAACAACACCCAGAATTGCGACCGGCTTCGTAGCTGACCAAAGTCAGCTACATGGTCTTAGGAACACTTCAGAAACCCTCTGTCAGTAACTACAGTTGGTCGCTACATCTGTAAGTGCAAGTTAAAACTCTCCTATGCAAAGCGAAAGCCATTTATCAACAACACCCAGAAACGCCACCGGCTTCGCTGGGCTCGAGCTCATCTAAGATGGACTGATGCAAAGTGAAAAAGTGTTCTGTGGTCTGACGAGTCCACATTTCAAATAGTTTTTGGAAACTGTGGACGTCGTGTCCTCCGGACCAAAGAGGAAAAGAACCATCCGGATTGTTATAGGCTCAAAGTTCAAAAGCCAGCATCTGTGATGGTATGGGGGTGTATTAGTGCCCAAGGCATGGGTAACTTACACATCTGTGAAGGCACCATTAATGCTGAAAGGTACATACAGGTTTTGGAGCAACATATGTTGCTATCTAAGGAACGTTATCATGGACGCCCCTGCTTATTTCAGCAAGACAATGCCAAGTCGCGTGTTACAACAGCGTGGCTTCATAGTAAAAGAGTGTGGGTACTAGACTTCTCCCATTAAAAATGTGTGGCGCCATATGAAGCCTAAAATACGACAACGTAGACCCCAGACTGTTGAACAACATAAGCTGTACATCAAGCAAGAATGGGAAAGAATTCCACCTGAGAAGCTTCAAAAATGTGTCTCCTCAGTTCCCAAACGTTTACTGAGTGTTGTTAAAAGGAAAGGCCATGTAACACAGTGGTAAAAATGCCCCTGTGCCGACTTTTTTGCAATGTGTTGCTGCCATTAAATTCTAAGTTAATGGTTATTTGCAAAAAAAATTAAGTTTCTCAGTTGGAACATTAAATATCTTGTCTTTGCAGTCCATTCAAGTGAATATAAGTTGAAAAGGATTTGCAAATCATTGTATTCTGTTTTTATTTACCATTTACACGACGTGCCAACTTCACTGGTTTTGTACATCCTTACTAATATACATAAGCAGCAGATACAGAACTGTCGTTAAAAGGGTGGATGATATTTCATCAACAACTTTATCCAGCTCTTCCTTCAATGCTCTTCCTAATTTCCTCTCCTCCTCCTTCCTGTCTTTGCCAAGTACTTTCTGTTTCTCGCTGGCTGAGAAGACTCATTTGCTGCAGGCAAACTTTGCAGACACCTCAAAACCGTCCGCCGCTCATTTTGCCGCCGCCTGTGTTTTTTCCAGACTCGCTCACTTGTTAGCGCCTTCTTCCTCCTCCTCCTCCTCCTCCTCGCTCGCTTCCTGGCCCCATTCTCATTCATGCCCCAATTTCCGATCGACGTCGCTTTTCGAAAGCCTCCCTGGCTTTCCTCGTTCGACTGACCGCTTTAATCTCGCCAGGCAAAGTCTTCCACGCGCTCGTTAATCGCGCCCACCAACTGCTGCCTGTCAAACATCAAAACGCCGCTGCGTAACTTTTGAACGTCTTTCCAAAAAAAAAAGAGTGTTTTCCCAAAACTGAACATGTCTGCCGTGTCTTTCAGTGATCGTGATTCTGTTCGTGATGAAGAAACGCTTCCACAAGGACTCGCTGGCCGGCATGAAGAACAGCGGCGAGATTCACGAACAGCTGGTCACGTACGACGAGGAGGGCGGAGGGGAGATGGACACTAACGGGTATGTGGTTGAAAAACACTCACTCACTTATTTCTAGGGATGATGTTCGAAATCGGTTCTCCCGGTTGTTCGATAAGAAAAGAACCGATTCCATGGACTCAAATCCCTTTTTGAGAACCGGTTCCCGAGTTGGTTCTTTATTCGAATCCCTGGGAACAAATCCCTTCCCACGTACAGGAAATGCCCTGTGGGACGCAATGTTATGCCCATTTGATTGTAGACTCTTACTTGTGGCGATATGAAAATATTACGCGTCCGGGTTGAGACAATTGAGAAGTAGACAAGTTGTGTTAGCTCATACTTGCCAACCCTCCTGTTTTTAGCGGGAGGGGGGTGTTCTTAGTGTCATAGTGTGTGTAGTTAGTATGTTCCAATAGCAGCAGAAGTGCACTTTTTGGAGAGCTGTATTATTTTCAGTTTTGTGCCCAAGGGACTGATTTTATTTAACACCATATTATTATTTATACACCTATAGTGATCACAGAGACAGGTTTTTTTGGTGTTACTGTATATATTTGTTTTTCTGAAAAATCCCACTTAATATACTTTGGGTAACAACAGTCAATATTTTTATTTTTTATTTTTTAGGGGGGTAACAGTCAATATCTATTTTTATTTTTATTTTTTTTCTTATAAAATAAAAGTGAGCTTTTGTTAAACCAAATATTGTGTTTTTTTCCATATACAACAACCTATCTGGATTCGATAAGAGAATCGATAAGGAATCGGTTCGATAAGAGGATTCTATAATAAATCCCTTTTTGAGAACCGGTTCCCGTTATCGAGGCCACTATAGTAAAGAAAAAGAGTTGGTTCTTTATTCGAATCCCTGGGAACAAATCCCTTCCCACGTACAGGAAATGCCCTGTGGGACGCAATGTTATGCCCATTTGATTGTAGACTCTTACTTGTGGCGATATGAAAATGATACGCGTCCGGGTTGAGACAATTGAGAAGTAGACAAGTTGTGTTAGCTCATACTTGCCAACCGTCCTGTTTTTAGCGGGAGAATCCCGGTATTCAGCGCCTCTCCCGACAACCTCCCGGCAGAGATTTTCTCCCGACAAACTCCCGGTATTCAGCCGGAGCTGGAGGCCACGCCCCCTCCAGCTCAATGCGGACCTGAGACTGAGTGGGGACAGCCTGTTCTCACGTCCGCTTTCCCACAATATAAACAGCTTGCTGAAATGATATACTCATCATGAACGGAGAAGTTAAACAGGACAATACTGCCATCTAATGGATAGCCACCGGAACACTGAAATTCAAGTTTGTTTGTTTTTTTTCTATGTAAATAAAATAAATATATATATATATATATATATATATATATATATATATATATATATATATATATATATATATATATATATATATATATATATATATATATATATATATATATATATAGCTAGAATTCACTGAAAGTCAAGTATTTCATACATATATATATATATATATATGAAATATATATGAAATACTCGAGTTGGTGAATTCTAGCTGTAAATAACCACGCCCCCAACCACGCCCCCCGCCCCCAAACCCCCACACCCTACCCCCCACCTCCCGATATTGGAGGTCTCAAGGTTGGCAAGTATGTGTTAGCTCTTACAAGCCTTGGAAAAGCTAAGTCTGTAAGTAAACTGTTCAACTTGTTTATGTAACTCAACATTAAGGTGGAAAGTGGTTAAGTTTGATACTAAGATGTTTATTGAAAAACGATTTTTGTGCACTGTTTCAATGGATGTTTTGAGGACTAAAAATGGCTGCCAGTCGTGTATTTCCACCATCGAAATAGTTTCAACACTCAGAAGTATTTGTTTGATGATAGTACTGTATATTTGTGTGAAGCTAATATTTACATATTGTGTATTACATTTCAGTATGTTAATTGAATCACATAGCTTATACATTTGTCAGTGTGTGTATTTCAGTTTAAAACAAAAAAAAAACAGTCCAGTGCAAGACAAAAGTAAAGATAGGTAAAGACAAAGCAAGATCAACAACAATAAAGAGCCTAAATGGATGAATCTGCTTTGGATTGTTTGTAAGATGTCTGCCAAGCTGTATAACCTCAACACGTATAGTGAGGGCAGAACAGGTCAAGACACGGCAATTATTGCCAGGCTTCGCTCTCATGTAAGGGGGGAAGAATTGTTGATTGATGACTGTGGTGTTCTTAGTGTCATAGTGTGTGTAGTTAGTATGTTCCAATAGCAGCAGAAGTGCACTTTTTGGAGAGCTGTATTATTTTCAGTTTTGTGCCCAAGGGACTGATTTTATTTAACACCATATTATTATTTATACACCTATAGTGATCACAGAGACAGGTTTTTTTGGTGTTACTGTATATATTTATTTTTCTGAAAAATCCCACTTAATATACTTTGGGTAACAACAGTCAATATTTTTATTTTTTATTTTTTAGGGGGGTAACAGTCAATATTTATTTTTATTTTTATTTTTTTTCTTATAAAATAAAAGTGAGCTTTTGTTAAACCAAATATTGTGTTTTTTTCCATATACAACAACCTATCTGGATTCGATAAGAGAATCGATAAGGAATCGGTTCGATAAGAGGATTCTATAATGGGCTCGAACTCGATAATTTCTTATCAAACAACATAAAATAACTACTGCCACCTGCTGGAATGTTCGGGAGTAATCTACATTATTAATTGCATAATTAAAAATTGTCAGTGTAATTTTATGTGTTATCACAAAAGTTTCCGTTTTCGGAATCTTCCGGCGAGCAGGCAAAGGCTGTCTTTGTTGTACCAAGCCAAAGGCTTGTAAAATTCCATCGTGTACGATGGGAGGGGGAGGGGTTATCTATTGTGATCCGAGACCTGCCCAAGCTCGATCCAGGACCAGCCCAAGCCCGAGGCATCTTTTTTCTTTTGTGTTAATGTGACCGAAAACAATGTTCCTCGCACGTTTTGGTGAATCAGTCGTTTTCATCAATCACAGACTGTAGCGCGGACCTACTTCCTGTTCCTGTCTGCAGCACTAAGCCTTCTGGGTACTGTAGTACATAAATATTTACTTCCAAGTTTACGATACTTTCCGGACTACAGAGAGCATCCGTATATAAGCCGCACCCACAACATTTTGGGAAAGAAAATCCATATATTAGCCGCACCTGACTATAAGCCGCAGATATATACGTTGTGAAATGAGTTATTTACACAGTAAGAGTTTGTAAATGTTTATTTACATACCTCATTTGTTTCCAAACTGTGTCTGTAACACGGCAGTAAAACGGCCGATCAAACAAAACAGAAGAACGTTCATGTTTTTAAGAACATGCTTAGGACTAGAGATGTCCGATAATGGCTTTTTTGCCGATATCCGATATTCCGATATTGTCCAACTCTTAATTACCAATTCCGATATCAACCGATACCGATATATACAGTCGTGGAATCAACACATTATTATGCCTAATTTTGTTGCGATGACCCGCTGGATGCATTAAACAATGTAACAAGGTTTTCCAAAATAAATCAACTCAAGTTATGGACAAAAATGCCAACATGGCACTGCCATATTTATTACTGAAGTCACAAAGTGCATTATTTTTTTTAACATGCCTCAAAACAGCAGCTTGGAATTTGGGACATGCTCTCCCTGAGAGAGCATGAGGAGGTTGAGGTAGGTTGAGGGGGGCGGGTAGGGAATAGCGGGGGTGTACATTGTACCTTCCCGGAAGGGTTAGTGCTGCAAAGGGTTCTGGGTATTTATTCTGTTGTGTTTATGTTGTGTTACGGTGCGGAGGTTCTCCCGAAATGTGTTTGTCATTCTTGTTTGGTGTGGGTTCACAGTGTGGCGCATGTTTGTAATAGTGTTAAAGTTGTTTATACGTCACCCTCAGTGTGACCTGTATGGCTGTTGACCAAGTATGCTGGGCATTCACTTGTGCGTGTGAAAAGCCGTAGATATTATGTGACTGGGCCGGCACGCAAAGGCAGTGCCTTTAAGGTTTATTGGCGCTCTGTACTTCTCCCTACGTCCGTGTACACAGCGGCATTTTAAAAAGTCATAAATTTTACTTTTTGAAACCGATACCGATAATTTTGAAACCGATATCAATAATTTCGGATATTACATTTTAAAGCATTTATCGGCCGATAATATCGGCAGTCCGATATTATCGGACATCCCTAAAGTTTACGATACTTTCAGGACTATAGAGAGCAACCGTATATAAGCCGCACCCACAAAATTTTTTGGGAAAAAAAAACGATATATTAGCCGCACCTGAGTATAAGCCGCAGATATATATACGTTGTGAAATGAGTTATTTACACAGTAAGAGTTTGTAAATGTTTATTTGCATACCTCATTTGTTTCCAAACTGTGTCTGTAACACGGCAGTAAAACGGCCGATCAAACAAAACAGAAGAACGTTCATGTTTTTAAGAACATGCTTAGGACCCACCTTTTTGATTTGGCTATTACATATTATTTTATTGAAGACATTTATAATTTACTTTTTATCCTATTAGTTATGCAAGATTTTATTTAGTTCTATTTATTTATTATTTATTTACTGTAGATTAATTTTATTTTCATCTTTTTTTACATTTTTTTATTTCCAAACATTCTTCAGATGAGCCAACTGCCTCAGGGGTTATCGACCATTTGCATCCTGGTTTTTGATTGATTGATTGAAACTTTTATTAGTAGATTGCACAGTACAGTACATATTCCGTACAATTGACCACTAAATGGTAACACCCGAATAAGTTTTTCAACTTGTTTAAGTCGGGGTCCACGTTAATCAATTCATGGTACAAATATATACTATCAGCATAATACAGTCATCACACAAGTTAATCATCAGAGTATATCATTGAATTATTTACATTATTTACAATCCGGGGGTTGGGATGTGGAGGGAGTTTGGTTGATATCAGCACTTCAGTCATCAACAATTATATCATCTGAGAAATGGACATTGTAACAGTGTAGGTCTGACTTAGTAGGATATGTACAGCGAGCAGTGAACATAGCTAGCTCAGAAAGTATAAGAACAAGTATATACATTTGATTATTTACATTTGATTTACAATCCGGGGAGGTGGGATGTGGTGGGGGAGGGTGTTAGTCTAGGGTTGTAATTGCCTTGAGGTGTTCTTTTAGTGCGGCCATGGTCTGATGACCTCCTGGTTCAGATGGCTTCTGTGATAGTGTTTACTCACATGTCTCCTCTGTACTCAGCCATGCAGTCATTTGTTCATATAGTTGCATATGTGTGTATGTTGTGTGTGTGTGTTTGTGTTTGGTATCTGTGTCCGTGCGTACGTATGTGATAATGGGGGGTATGGGTCACCGGGGTATCGTTTTTAACTTTGTAAAGCACTTTGCGTTGCATTTCTTTTATTTATGAAAAACGCTTTATAAATAAAGTTTGATTGATTGATTGATTGATAAGTTATCACCATGGATCCACTAGCTTTAGAAGTGAGCTC
>NC_084739.1:73137177-73142177 GCF_033978785.1 Entelurus aequoreus
AAATTCAGTGTATACAATTGTGCTGAAAAATTCAGGGTCAAAAAATTACTCACTTTTGGTAATTTAAGACTGATTTTTTATTTTTTAACGCTAATTTTTTGTACTCTAAATTTTAAAACACAGATTTTTTTTTTCCAATGAAATTATCAGCATACTTTGAAAAAAAAAAAAACTGCAAATGCAAAAAATTAAGTGTATAAAAATTCAGTGTTAAAAAAATAGTGTAAAAAAATTAAATGTAAGGCAATTCAGTGTAAAACATATTTAGTGTAAAATAAATTCAGTGTATAAAATAAAATGTAAAAAAAAATTCAGTGTATAAAAATTCAATGTAAGAAAATTCAGTGTAAAAAAATTCAGTGTAAAAAAAATTCAGTGTATAAAACTGTGCTGAAAAATTCAGTATCAAAAAATGACTCACTTTTGGTCCATTTAGATTGAAGACTGATGTTTTATTTGTTTTACACTAAATTTTTATACTCTGAATTTTAAAACACAGATGTTTTTTTTTCAATGAAATTGTCAGCATTATTTGAAAAAAAAAATAATTCAAACGCAAAAAATTAAGGGTAAAAAAAAACAACATTCGTAATAAAGACAGAAATTAACCTCCATAATGTTTGCCTTGTTTTATATTTGAACTTTTTTTTTTTCCGCCAATTGAGTTCAAATCCCTCAAAGGCGCCAACCATCCTTGTTTGGGTCAAAGCCCACGTGTCACCTTCCACTCCACTTTGACTCGCGTCCTTTGGCTGTTTTTATTTATTAGGGAGAGAACGGACAGCAACACATTTCCTTCCACCATATGTGCTCCTAACTTCCCTGCGAGCCAGAAAAAGAAACGGCTTGTCTTTCAGCCAATTTATACATCCGCGTTGTGAGCAGCAGACGGACAAATTGGCCATTTTCCCTCGCTCTCTTTGGATTTCACTTTGCAGGAACAACATTTCAAAGAAAAAGTGAACCTGTAAAAAAAAAAAAAAAAAAAAAAAAAAAAAAGCTTAGTTAGGGTTGTCATGGCAACACCATTATGTTAGATTACAAGTCGGTGTCGCTTACAAATGGCATTTTTTCTATTATTGGAAAGTATATTTCAGCTGATGGTTGAAGGAAGGTGATTTTTAGGAGGCGAAAATGATTTTTACATCAAAACTCAAATGTCTCAAAACAATATTTTTGAAGATGATATGACATATTTTCAAGACATTGTGTGCGTTACTGCATAACCTTGACTGAAATGTACAGAGGTGTGGCCCGGAAATTTGTTTTAGTCCTTTACATGTTCCCCCAGCCTCACAAACACATTATAGCGCACTTGGTCTGCCAGAGCATAAAAAGACTGGAGCAAGATGCATTCGTGTTGCAAACTTAATGACTTTGTTGCTGTATTTAGTGAGCAATCAGACCATATTTTGATTTATTTTTTTACAAAAGCGACGAGTAACAAATCTTGTGTAGAGACTTTAGGCGACTGACTTGAACGTACGTATTGCTCTTCTCATACATGCATATATATATATATATATATATATATATTTATGTCTTAATTAGATTATCCAAAAAATAGTGCTCGATACCGTGGTAGAGCGTAATATGTATGTGTGGGAAAAATCACAAGACTATTTCATCTCTACAGGCCTGTTTCATGAGGGGTTTCCTCAATCCTCAGGAGATCTCCTGAGGATTGAGGAAACCCCTCATGAAACAGGCCTGTAGAGATGAAATAGTCTTGTGATTTTTTCCCACACATATATGTATATATATATATATATATATATATATATATATATATATATATATATATATATATATATATATATATATATATATATATATATATATATATATATATATATATATATATATATATATATATATATATATATATATATATATATATATATATATACTTGTGTATATATAAGCATATACATATTTACACAGTATATCTATGTGTATGTTTATATACACATATATGTAAATGTATATACATATATACACACACATCCATCCATTTTCTACCACTTATTCCTTTCGGGGTACACCCTGGACAAGTCGCCACCTCATCGCAGGGCCAACACAGATAGACATATATACCTATATGCATATGTGCGTATATATATATATATATATATATATATATATATATATATATATATATATATATATATATATATATATATATATATATATATACACACACACACACACACACACATTTGTATATATATACACACATTTGTGTATATATATATATATATATATGTATATATATATATATATATATATATATATATATATATATATATATATATATATATATATATATATATATATATATATACATATATATATATATATATATATATATATATATACATATATATATATATATATATATATATATATATATATATATATATATATATATATATATATATATATATATATATATATATATATATATATATATATATATATATATATATATATATATATATATAGTTTCAGAGTGCCTAGCTCAGGGGTTAGTCACGCTATCTATCTTGTGATACGACGGACATAAGCAAAAAATATTTTGTTATTTTTTTTAATTATTATTTAACGGCGACGTGTGATGAATATAAAAACCCATAATTTTTCCGCCACGTTCTCGGGAAACTTTCCCCTATTTTGAAATGCAAATGTTGACAGGTATGCCCCTCCCCCGTCCAAAAGCACTGTATTTCTGGAGTTGGATTAAACAAAAGGAAAAAAAAGAAAAAAAAAAAGAAAAAAAAGTTTGTTTTTCATCGGAAACATATTTACTTGTCATGTTTTGTGGGTTTTTTTGCTCACTTTTTTGCCAATGTGTCATGGCCAATTATGCAAATGTGTCACAAATACATTGCAGTCCTGTGAGGAAACACTGTACAGTATACGAAAATGTGCCTCTCCTTGTGATTTTTTGTAATTTTTTTTTTTTTAATATTGTATTTAGTCGACTATTAACTTTACGGAATGGCTCTTTAAAAGTATCAATAATTGGACTAATATGAATATTTTTATTATTATTATTATTATTATTATTATTATAAGCTGCAGGGTGTCTTTATGTGTGGGAATTGTTTTCACAAAAAAAGTAGGACTTTGTACAACAAGTGAAGTATTTTATGTGACATAAAATTACAAAAAATATATATATATATTCATTACATAATTTCAACATTTATTTTGTAATTATTCCAATTAAAACACTCTTAAAATGTTTTAAAAAAATGTTCTTTGTGTAAATAAATGATGTGTGCCTTCATTCTTTCAAGAAAATAATACTGAAAATATGATTTGTTTTGGTTTGTTTTTATGTGAACACTGTTTTATAAATTGTTTTTATGGTGTATAGCAAACGACTTTTTTATCACCTGACATTTTTGCAAGTGTAAAATAAAAAAGAGAAAAGCTTTGACAGGGTTTTTACGCGGTGATTGATGGAAAAGTGGTTTTACTTTGAAAGGGCAATAAAACCCTAATGCGCTATTTTTAAGACATAAAAGGAATACTTTGCCTTGAGAAACTTGTTATTGGAGGAAGCCTTCAAGTGGCGTCTCTCTGCTAGAAGCATAAGAAGACAAAAAAAACGGAATTGAACTTCAAGATGGAGTATTTTCCTCTGAGAAAACATTCATGTCTTACCTGACACACGAAACGTGACGAATTTGGGGCGTGCGCTATCCACATTTTAGCACTTTGAACGTGCTAAAATGTGCTCTGTGGTCCAACTTGGCCCACAGAGTCGGCTGCTACGTAGAGTGGCGCTTTCCACCATTTTCAGCTAAGTGTTTACTCTTCCTCTCGCGCGAGATCCACCATTTGAATCCCTTCCCTACCGCACTGTCATACAATCCGCCATGCAACTCGGTTTTCTGAGGGAGGATGGCGCTCTGTTTCACAATGTCACAGTACATGTTGGAACATATTGACCCGCCACGAACCACGGCTCGCCCAGAGCCAGCGGCACTCGTGCGCGCTCCCAACATGGTGCTTGACTGTAGACAAGACACAATTATCTCTCTACTCACTTGTGTTGCCGGATATTTACACAACATTGGCCGTTTGTTCACTCATTTTTAGACCCACAATGAACCACGGCTCACCCATTACCGGCAGCACTCGTGCGCGCTACCACCGGCACGCTTGACTGTAAGCAAGGCCAAATTATCTTTTTACACACCTGCGTTGCCAGACATTTACAAAACACTGGCCGTCCGTTGATTCATTTTTAGTGCACAGTAAATCTATACAAGCTGTACACGGACTACTCTAAAGTTGACTTTTTGTATTAATGTCCTCTGAGAAGAAATATTGTCATAAAAACGACAATGAGACTCAGTTTATTAAAAGAGGAAGTCATGTACTGTCAAAATGTCAACAGTACGTGTTGGAATTCATTTTTCCCCTCAATGAACCATGGCTCTTCCATTGCTGGCAGCACTCGTGCACGCTATCCCCGCCAGTCTTGACTGTAGACAAGACCATTATCTCTCTACTCACTTGTGTTGCCAGATATTTGCACAATACTGGCCGTTTGTTGATTAATTTTTAGTGCAGAGTAAACCGAAACAAGCTGTACACTGACTACTCTAAAGTTTACTTTTTCAGAAAATATACCGTCAAAAATTTGACCATGTGGCTCCGTTTTCCAAGTTTTCAAGAAAAGGGATCATGTTCTGCTTCACAATATCCCAGAACATGTTGGATTTATTTTTAGACCTACAAAGAACCACGGCTCACCCATTACCGGCAGCACTCGTGCGCGCTACCACCGCCATGCTTGACTGTAAGCAAGGCCGAATTATCTTTCGACACACCTGTGTTGCCAGACATTTACAAAATACTGGCCGTGTGTTGACTCATTTTTAGTGCAGAGTAAATCCATACAAGCTGTACACTGACTACTCTAAAGTTTACTTTTTGGGAAAATATACTGTCAAAAATTTGACAATATGGCTCCGTTTTCCAAG
>NC_084739.1:73149677-73154677 GCF_033978785.1 Entelurus aequoreus
AACTCACAAACGAACCCGACGGTTAGAATAACACTCAAACAGTCGCTACCTAACACCGCGGCTGCCAATTAGACGTTCCCAGGGACGTTTTCAAGGCACCGCTCGGAACTTGTAAAGCAAGCGTACACACAATGGCCGCCACGACTAACATCCTGTGTGCCATGGTCAACACTCAACAAGGATATCCCCTTTCTCATCCTCTTTGTTTCCTTTGCCCCCCTTTTGTTTATGGCAGACAAAGTCGGACCCTGAAAATACCAAAAACAACCGTGTGTGTGTGTGTGTGTGTGTGTGTGTGTGTGTGTGTGTGTGTGTGTGTGTGTGTGTGTGTGTGTGTGTGTGTGTGTGTGTGTGTGTGTGTGTGTGTGTGTGTGTGTGTGTGTGTGTGTGTGTGTGTGTGTGTGTGTGTGTGTGTGTGTGTGTGTGTGTGTGTGTGACTGAACATCAAGTCAAAACTCGCCCTGGCAGAAGCAAAGGCAAGCATTTAGTGTGTGTTACTTTGTCGCCATCTGGTGGTTAAAAACACACATTACACTTACATGCCGGAAAAAAAAAAAACAGCTGACAAAATATACTATAAAAATATTCGATTTTTTTTTGGGGGGGGGATACTAAAAACGAGTGAAATCATCAGCTAGTTCGTTTAACTTGATAAAATACGATTAGTATATATAGAAATGAGCAGGACTTTAAAGGCCTACTGAAATGAATTTTTTTTATTTAAACGGGGATAGCAGATCTATTCTATGTGTCATACTTGATCATTTTGCGATATTGCCATATTTTGGCTGAAAGGATTTAGTATAGAACAACGACGATAAAGATTGCAACTTTTGGTATCTGATAAAAAAAAAAAGGCTTGCCCCTACCGGAAGTAGCGTGACGTAGTCAGTTGAACATATACGCAAAGTTCCCTATTGTTTACAATGATGGCCGCATGAAGTGAGAGAGATTCGGACCGAGAAAGCGACAATTTCCCCATTAATTTGAGCGAGGATGAAAGATTTGTGGATGAGTAAAGTGCAAGTGAAGGACTAGTGGGGAGTTGAAGCTATTCAGATAGGGAAGATGCTGTGAGAGCCGGGGGTGACCTGATATTCAGCTGGGAATGACTACAACAGTAAATAAACACAAGACATATATATACTCTATTAGCCACAACACAACCAGGCTTATATTTAATATGCCACAAATTAATCCTGCATAAAAACACCTGCGTGTTTGTTATGCTAGCTCCTAGCTCCTCCGCTAGCTCCTAGCTCCATAGAACACGCCAATACAATTCAAACACCTGATCAACACACACAATCACTCAGCCCAAAAGACCGTTCACCTAACCCAAGGTTCATAAAGCTTATATATTTTTAAAAAGTTACGTACGTGACGCGCACGTACGGTCAAGCTATCAAATGTTTAGCAGCCAAGGCTGCATACTCACGGTACCTGATATTCAGCTGGGAATGACTAAAACAGAAAATAAACACAAGACATATATATACTCTATTAGCCACAACACAACCAGGCTTATATTTAATATGACACAAATTAATCCTGCATAAAAACACCTACGTCTTTGTTATGCTAACTCCTAGCTCCTATGCTAGCTCCTAGCTCCATAGAACACGCCAATACAATTCAAACACCTGATCAACACACACAATCACTCAGCCCAAAAGACCGTTCACCTAACCCAAGGTTCATAAAGCTTATATATTTTTAAAAAGTTACGTACATACGCAAAAAAAAGTTGCGCACATACGGTCAAGCGATCAAATGTTTAGAAGCCAAAGCTGCATACTCACAGTAGCACGTCTGCGTCTTTGTCATCCAAATCAAAGTAATCCAGGTAAGAGTCTGTGTTGTCCCAGTTCTCTACAGGCGTCTGTGTATCCAAGTCAAATGTCCTCCTGGTTAGAGTCTCTGTTATCCGAGTTCTTCCATCTTGACTGCATCTTTCGGGAATGTAAACAAAGAAGCGCCGGCTGTGTACTGTTGTTGCTGACTTCGTTCGAAAAATACGTCCATTTCGCACCGACAACTTTCTTCTTTGCTTGCTCAGCTTCCTTCTCCATAATGCAATGAACATGATTGCAACAGATTCACGAACACAGATGTCCAGAATACTGTGGAATTATGAAATGAAAACAGAGCTTTTTCGTATTGGCTTCAATGTGGAAGGCATACCCGTGTTCCCCGGGCTACGTCACGCGCATACGTCATCCTCAGAGGCGTTTCGAACCGGAAGTTTAGCGGCAAATTTAAAATGTCACTTTATAAGTTAACCCGGCCGTATTGGCATGTGTTATAATGTTAAGATTTCATCATTGATATATAAACTATCAGACTGCGTGGTCGCTAGTAGTGGGTTTCAGTAGGCCTTTAAAGGCCTACTGAAATGAATTTTTTAAAATTTAAACGGGGATAGCAGATCCATTCTGTGTCATACTTGATCATTTCGCGATATGGCCATATTTTTGCTGAAAGGATTTAGTAAAGAACGACGACGATAAAGTTCGCAACTTTTGGTCGCTGATAAAAAAAAAAAAGCCTTGCCTATACCGGAAGTAGCGTGACGTCACCGGAGGAAGGACTCTTCACATTTTCCCATTGTTTACAATGCAGCGAGAGAGATTCGGACCGAGAAAGCGGCGATTACCCCATTAATTTGACCGAGGATGAAAGATTCGTGGATGAGGAAAGTGAGAGTGAAGGACTACAGTGCAGTGCAAGACGTATCTTTTTTCGCTCTGACCGTAACTTAGGTACAAGCTGGCTCATTGGATTCCACACTCTCTCCTTTTTCTATTGTGGATCACGGATTTGTATTTTAAACCACCTTGGATACTATATCCTCTTGAAAATGAGAGTCGAGAACGCGAAATGGACATTCGCAGTGACTTTTATCTCCACGACAATACATCGGCGAAGCTCTTTAGCTACTGAGCTAACGTGATAGCATCGGGCTCAAATGCAGATATAAAAAAAAGAAATAAACCCCTGACTGGAAGGATAGACAGAAGATCAACAATACTATTAAACCGTGGACATGCAACATGTTAATAATTCCCAGCTTGGCGAAGCTTAACAATGCTGTTGCTAACGACGCCATTGAAGCTAACTTAGCAACGGGACCTCACAGAGCTATGATAAAAACATTAACGCTCCACCTACGCCAGCCAGCCCTCATCTGCTCATCAACACCCGTGCTCACCTGCGTTCCAGCGATCGACGGAAGGACGAAGGACTTCACCCGATCATCCGTGCGGTCGGCGGCTAGCGTCGAATAGCGCGTCTGCTATCCGACTCAAAGTCCTCCTGGTTGTGTTGCTGCAGCCAGCCGCTAATACACCGATCCCACCTACAGCTTTCTTCTTTGCAGTCTTCATTGTTCATTAAACAAATTGCAAAAGATTCACCAACACAGATGTCCAGAATACTGTGGAATTTTGAGATGAAAACAGAGCTTTTTTGTATTGGATTCAATGGGGTACCGATACTTCCGTTTCAACGATGACGTCACGCGCATACGTCATCATACATAGGCGTTTTCAACCGGAAGTTTAGCGGGAAATTTAAAATTGCACTTTATAAGTTAACCCGGCCGTATTGGCATGTGTTGCAATGTTAAGATTTCATCATTGATATATAAACTATCAGACTGCGTGGTCGGTAGTAGTGGCTTTCAGTAGGCCTTTAAAGCTAGAAATTGGTATTTTATTCTGAAAACTAGCATTATTCAACTTGATTCAAGAAAAAAATGTTATCATTTCAGTTGTTATAGTCTCAATTTTAACATTTTAAAACCAGAATAGACAACATACAATTAGTCATGCTAAAATTAAGAATATAATTTTTTAAGTCGGAGTAAAAAAGGGAAATTCCTAGAAATACAATTTTAAATCTTGGCAAGTGGCAAATAATTTGCAGTGCACTCTTTTATTTATGCTTACTGCTTGCGTTTTAATCCGCTCCAATGAAACATTATATTCTAAATCACCAACTAATAATCTACAATAGCCACGATTTTATCTGTCAATAGCAACATCGACCAGAATAACTCATGAAAATGTTTGTTTTTATACACAAACCCCAAAACCAGTGAAGTTGTCACGTTGTGTACATTTTAAACAAAAACAAAATACGATGATTTGCAAATCCTTTTTAACCTATATTCAATTGAATAGACTGCAAAGACAAGATATTTAATGTTAGAACTGAAAAACGTTGTTTTTTGCAAATAATAGCTCATTTGGAATTTGATGCCTGCAACATGTTTCAAAAAAGCTGCCACAAGTGGCAAAGAAGACTGTTAAAGTTGAGGAATGCTCATCAAACACTTATTTGGAACATCCCACAGGTGAACAGGCTAATTGGGAACAGGTGGGTGCCATGATTGGGTATAAAAGCAGCGTCCATGAAATGCTCAGTCATTCACAAACAAGGATGGGGCGAGGGTCACCACTTTGTCAACAAATGCGTGAGCAAATTGTTGAACAGTTTAAGAAAAACCTTTCTCAACCAGCTATTGCAAGGAATTTAGGAATTTCACCATCTACGGTCCGTAATATCATCAAAGGGTTCAGAGAATCTGGAGAAATCACTGCACGTAAGCAGCTAAGCCCGTGACCTTCCATCCCTCAGGCTGTACTGCATCAACAAGCGACATCAGTGTGTAAAGGATATCACCCCATGGGCTCAGGAACACTTCAGAAAACCACTGTCAGTAACTACAGTTGGTCGCTACATCTGTAAGTGCAAGTTAAAACTCTCCTATGCAAGGCGAAAACCGTTTATCAACAACACCCAGAAAGGCCGTCGGCTTCGCTGGGCCTGAGCTCATCTAAGATGGACTGATACAAAGTGGAAAAGTGTTCTGTGGTCTGACGAGTCCACATTTCACATTATTATTTGCAAAAAAAAACAAAGTTTATGAGTTTGAACATCAAATATGTTGTCTTTGTAGTGCATTCAATTGAATATGGGTTGAAAAGGATTTGCAA
>NC_084739.1:73159677-73179677 GCF_033978785.1 Entelurus aequoreus
ACAGTATATATATATATATATATATATATATATATATATATATATATATATATATATATATATATATATATATATATATATATATGTGTATACACACATATATATATATATATATAGACATTAATAACATATCTACAGTATATATTGACATTAATAATCGTAACATATATCTACAGTATATATTGACATTAATAATAACATATCTACAGTGTATATATTGACATTAATAACATATCTACAGTATATATTGAAAATAATAATCACAACATATCTACAGTATATTGACAATAATAACATATCTACAGTATATTGACAATAATAACATATCTACAGTATATATTGACATTAATAATAACATCTACAGTATATATTGACATTAATAATAACACATATCTACAGTATATATTGACATTAATAATATATCTACAGTATATATTGACAATAATAATCACAACATATATCTACAGTATATTGACAATAACAACACATATCAACAGTATATATTGACATTAATAATAATAACATCTGCAGTATATACTGACATTAATAACATATCTACAGTATATATTGACATTAATAATAATAATAACATATCTACAGTATATATTGACATTAATAATAATAATAATAATAACATATCTACAGTATATATTGACATTAATAATAATAATAATAACATATCTACAGTATATATTGACATTATTAATAATAACATATCTACAGTATATATTGACAGTGTGACTGCACAAACTACCAACTTCTTTCTTACATTTGTGGACCTATAATCATCGGCATGAAACACAACAAACAAATACAACACAATAACTGCTTGTGCAACAATAACAATGACCAGTTTACAGCTACTCCTTAACAAAACATGTTTAATCAGAGGAATTACTTGCTTGGTTTGGTGGATTTATTTCACTGTGTTCGTATATTTCCAATAAGATTAAGTTTATTTTGCCTACCATTCTTATGTTAACTTTTTTTTTTTGGTGTGTGTATTTTACATACAGTCAACATTTGATGTGTATACAGACACTATTATTTCAGTTTTGATGGATTAATCTGCATACACACCATGTGTTTATTATTGTGGTTGTAGTTTTATTGTGCAGCTGTTTATGAAGTGACAACATTAGAAACTGCTGTGAAAGACTTTATGAGCATTATTATAAGTATTTGTATAAATATGCACACTGTATATTATGTCATGAGTTACGTAAGAATACGGTGCCATGCCTGCCGAATGGAACCAGCTGGGGTCTCTGCAGTTTTTCCTAGATCAGGGGATGTCGTGAGTTTGATTAAGGAATATATCGATTTTGATTGATTATTTTATCTTTTTGATTGATTGATGAATATGCCGTTCTTTAAGTTAACGCATGTTTACTACAAGGATCAAAGCAAATGGTAATTTCACACAGAGGGAATCGTAAGCATAATTATTATATTGTTTATTATCATTGTCAGGTTCAAACACTGATGACATCTATTAAACAAGACAAGAAGCAAGGAATTAAACAGAGACAGAATTAAATTTGGCTCAATTGAGGAGAGACGTCTGGACTGTACTCTTGCACAGTCTCACCACGCTCTGACAAAAGATTGTACGCCTCCTCTTTTATTTGGACTTTCCCTGATTACATGGCAACAGCTGTTTCTAAGGGACGGTGGTCGTAAACAGCCATCGCCTTTGATTACAAACAGTTCAAAGAAAAGGTTGTAAAACAGTTCAAAGAAAAGGTCGTAAACAGTTCAAAGAAAAGGTGCGTGGAAGGGAGTCTGGTCCTGCTTCCTCTCCGCGTTGTAGTTCTCGAGTCAAGACAAAATCTTTCTGTGGATTACAATACATCAAAGAAACGGAACCCTCATGTCGCTCCCCATCCTACACAGTGGAGTTTTACAAGCCTTTTTGTTTGGTAGGATCAAAGACAGCTTTTGTCTTCTCGCCGGGAACTCATGGCAACCCAAAGTTTTGTGATAACTTAGATCCAATTATTCTAACAATCATTGTTATGTATCATAAATAGGGATGTCCTGATCAATATTTTCTGCCGCTGATCCAGATTTAAAAAAAAAAAATGTTCCCACATATATCAGATCCGATCAGATACTTTGACAATACATTATAGACGTGAAAATGTATTTAGTTACAGCAAGTAACTAAAGTAAACATAACACATTTTTTAAAATATTATATTATTAAATGTAGAATTTGCTAGTATTGTTGTTAACAGATGTATTTTCTTTAAGATTTTATTTTATTTTATTTTGACAAAATAAAGCGTCTCTAATGCATAATAAGTAAACAAAAACAACTAATATTGGCTCCCACTTAAATGATTTTGCCCTCAAAGCCTTCCTGGTTCCAGACACTTATGCTCTTACTTTGGAAACAACAAAAACCACCCAAAAATGTATTTTGTAATAATAACAAAGATAATCTATACTATTGTTTATACACGGATACAACGCTAAGTATCGATGGTATTGACATCTGTATCGATCAGCACCACTTTTCATTGAAGTTTTAGCGGTTAGCTTGTTGTGTCGCCCTGCTCGGTGTGTGTGCCATCTCACATGTTGCCATGTGAGATGGCAAAATGTTTTTGTGCACACCAATAGTTGTCTAACAAGTGATAATAAAGTCAAAATCTGACTTTTACTGTCTTCCGTAGCCTGGAGCTCTGTAAACAAGAGCACTGTAGTTGTTCAATAAGAACATTCATCTTTACAAAATGACATGTATTAATGTAATATTTGTGCACACATAATAAAAAAAAAGGTGCTGAGCATATATTTCTGAGCACTTGAATAGAACACCAGCGTTACGTTCATCTGCACTCGGACGAGAAAATGCTTTTTGACGGAGCGACTTTCACGCTTTAAGAAGGATGAGGAAATATGTACTTTTCAAACAGAGTATGGTACCATTTTTGATTCATTAGTACCGCGACACTATACTAGTACCGGTATACCGTACAACTCTAGTACATACACATATGTACATACTAGGGTTGTCTACATACATACGTATACATACATACTGTACGTAGGCCCTTTGAGACACTTGTGATTAAGGGCTATATAAACAAACGATTGATTGACATACGTATACATACATACATACATACACACGTATATACATACATAGATACATACATATGTACATATATATGTATGTACTGTATGTACATATATATGTATGTACTGTACGTACATATATATGTATGTACATACATACATATATATGTATGTACATACATACATATATATGTATGTACATACATACATATATATGTATGTACATACATATATATGCATGTATATATGTATGTACATGCACACTCGTGATTTAGGGCTATATAAGTAAACTTTGATTGATTGCCATACATACATACACACGCATACTTACATACATACATACATATATATATACACACACACACATGCATACTTACATACATACAACATATACTTACATACATACCTACATACATATGTATGTACATATATATGTCCATACATACATACATACATACATATGTACTGTACATACATACATACGTACTGTACATACATACATACGTACTGTACATACATACATATGTACGTACATACATACATACATACGTACTGTACATACATACATATGTACGTACATACATACATACATACGTACGTACATACATACATACATATGTACGTACATACATATATATGTACGTACATACATATATATGTACGTACATACATAAGTATGTACATACATACATATGTATGTACATGCACACTCATATATGTACGTACATACATACGTATGTACATACATACATATGTATGTACATGCACACTCGTGATTTAGGGCTATATAAGTAAACTTTGATTGATTGCCATACATACATACACATGCATACTTACATACATACATACATACATACATACATACATACACATACACATACACATACATATATATATATATATATATATATATATATATATATATATATATATATATATATATATATATATATATATATATATATATATATATACATACACACACACACACACACATGCATACTTACATACATACACACATACATATATACACATATGTAGGTATACATATGTATGTATACATATACACATATGTAGGTATACATATGTATGTATACATATACACATATGTAGGTATACATATGTATGTATACATATACACATATGTAGGTATACATATGTAGGTATACATATACACATATGTAGGTATACATATGTATGTATACATATACACATATGTAGGTATACATATGTATGTATACATATACACATATGTAGGTATACATATGTATGTATACATATACACATATGTAGGTATACATATGTATGTATACATATACACATATGTAGGTATACATATGTATGTATACATATACACATATGTAGGTATACATATGTATGAATACATATACACATATGTAGGTATACATATGTATGTATACATATACACATATGTAGGTATACATATGTATGTATACATATACACATATGTAGGTATACATATGTAGGTATACATATACACATATGTAGGTATACATATGTAGGTATACATATACACATATGTAGGTATACATATGTATGTATACATATACACATATGTAGGTATACATATGTATGTATACATATACACATATGTAGGTATACATATGTATGTATACATATACACATATGTAGGTATACATATGTATGTATACATATACACATATGTAGGTATACATATGTATGTATACATATACACATATGTAGGTATACATATGTATGTATACATATACACATATGTAGGTATACATATGTATGAATACATATACACATATGTAGGTATACATATATATGTATACATATACACATATGTAGGTATACATATGTATGTATACATATACACATATGTAGGTATACATATGTATGTATACATATACACATATGTAGGTATACATATGTATGTATACATATACACATATGTATGTATACATATACACATATGTAGGTATACATATGTATGTATACATATACACATATGTAGGTATACATATGTATGTATACATATACACATATGTAGGTATACATATGTATGTATACATATACACATATGTATGTATACATATACACATATGTATGTATACATATACACATATGTATGTGTATATTTAGTTTGAAAATGTCAGCTTTTTCTCATTAATTCAGATTTTTTTGCTATTTTTTTTATGACCTTTATACTTTTTGTTTTTCCAACAATAGCCTGCAGGCCAACAAAACTCAGTCTGCGGGCCACAAATGGCCCCCGTGCCGCACTTTGGATACCTCTGTTTAAAGTCCGTCAGCTTTCTCATATTTCATGCAGCTGAGGAATAAACAAAGAAGCCGTAAACACACACACGCACACACACACACACACACCACAGGAACCTCGTAGGCGTGTTGTAGTGATTTTTGGACGGCCTCATCTCCCGCTCGCCTCAGCTCTCCTCTTCCTCCCACACAACTTGAACAGCAGCAAAGTACGCTGACCTTTGCCCTGAGCAGCAGCAGCAAACAGGAGCGCCATGCTTTGGTGGAAAGGCATTACTCGGCAGCGGTCAGGATGTGGGGAAACAAATAATACCAATGACAATGAGCAGGGTGTTGCGTGGAAAAGTGGCAATACTGCCCGAGGCCTACGTGTAAATGTCCTCGTGCAAGATGGAGTCCATGAAAAGTACTTTTTGTGCACTGGGGAGGAAAAGTGACACACCAAGTTGACTCACTCGTTACTTAGCACGCTAATCAAGACGCTCGGGGTGTGTGGCTTCGTAGAACACGTCAACATAAGTCCACGAATACTGCACATGTCAACATAAGTCCATAAATACTGCACACGTTAACATAAGTCCATAAATACTGCACACGTCAACATAAGTCCATAAATACTACACACGTCAACATAAGTCCATAAATACCGCACACATCAACATAAGTCCATAAATACTGCACACGTCAACATAAGTCCATAAATACTACACACGTCAACATAAGTCCATAAATACTGCACACGTCAACATAAGTCTATAAATACTGCACACATCAACATAAGTCCATAAATACCGCACACGTCAACATAAGTCCATAAATACTGCACACGTCAACATAAGTCCATAAATACTGCACACGTCAACATAAGTCCATAAATACTGCACATGTCAACATAAGTCCATAAATACTGCACACGTCAACATAAGTCCATAAATACTGCACACGTCAACATAAGCCCATAAATACTGCACACATCAACATAAGTCCGTATATACCGCACACGTCAACATAAGTCCATGAATACCGCACACATCAACATAAGTCAACATAAGTCCATAAATACCGCACACGTCAACATAAGTCCATAAATACTGCACACGTTAACATAAGTCCATAAATACTGCACACGTCAACATAAGTCCATAAATACTACACACATCAACATAAGTCCATAAATACCGCACACATCAACATAAGTCCATAAATACTGCACACGTCAACATAAGTCCATAAATACTACACACGTCAACATAAGTCCATAAATACTGCACACGTCAACATAAGTCTATAAATAGTGCACACATCAACATAAGTCCATAAATACCGCACACGTCAACATAAGTCCATAAATACTGCACACGTCAACATAAGTCCATAAATACTGCACACGTCAACATAAGTCCATAAATACTGCACACGTCAACATAAGTCCATAAATACTGCACGTCAACATAAGTCCATAAATACTGCACACGTCAACATAAGTCCATAAATACTGCACACGTCAACATAAGTCCATAAATACTGCACACATCAACATAAGTCCGTATATACCGCACACGTCAACATAAGTCCATGAATACCGCACACATCAACATAAGTCAACATAAGTCCATAAATACCGCACACGTCAACATAAGTCCATAAATACTGCACACGTCAACATAAGTCCATAAATACTGCACACGTCAACATAAGTCCATAAATACTGCACACGTCAACATAAGTCTATAAATACCGCACACATCAACATAAGTCCATAAATACCGCACACGTCAACATAAGTCCATAAATACTGCACACGTCAACATAAGTCCATGAATACTGCACACGTCAACATAAGTCCATAGATACCGCATACGTCAACATAAGTCCATAAATGCTGATACTGCACACGTCAACATAAGTCCATAAATACTGCACACGTCAACATAAGTCCATATAAATACCGCACACGTCAACATAAGTCTATGAATACTGCACACGTCAACATAAGTCCATAGATACCGCACACGTCAACATAAGTCCATAGATACCGCACACGTCAACATAAGTCCATAGATACCGCACACGTCAACATAAGTCCATAGATACCGCACACGTCAACATAAGTCCATAAATACTGCACACGTCAACATAAGTCCATATAAATACTGCACGCGTCAACATAAGTCCTTATAAATACTGCACACGTCAACATAAGTCCATAGATACCGCACACGTCAACATAAGTCCATAAATACTGCACACGTCAACATAAGTCCAAATAAATACTGCACACGTCAACATAAGTCCATATAAATACTGCACACGTCAACATAAGTCCATAAATACTGCACACGTCAACATAAGTCCATAAATACCACACACATCAACATAAGTCCATATAAATACTGCACACGTCAACATAAGTCCATAAATACTGCACACGTCAACATAAGTCCATAAATACCACACACGTCAACGTAAGTCCATAAATACTGCACACGTCAACATAAGTCCATGAATAGCGCACATCCGTCAGCATCAGGCTGGAGACATAACTTCAACGTCCTCTGCAGAGGACATTTGTGGTTTCTATAATAGAGTCTTTGTTTCTTCCAAAGTCAGTCAAAAGAACTACACTGTAGGTAGATACGGATGCATGGCTAGATGGGTATGTAGGTGGTGGAGGGATAGTGTGTTCAAATAGGTGGATAGATGTGGATATAATGACTAGATGAGTATGTATAGTTAGATGGATTGATCGGAGATGGATAGATGGGTTTGTGTGTAGGTGGATAGATGGGTATGTAGGTAGATTAAATGGGTATGCAAGTAGATGGATACATAAGTCGGTGGATAGATGGGTATGTAGATGGATGAAATAAATGGGTATGCAAGTAGATGGATACATATGTAGGTGGACAAATGGGTATGTAGGAAAGTGGATAGATGAGTATGTAGGTAGATGAATAAATGGGTATGGAAGTAGATAGATACATAAGTAGGTGGATAGATGGGTGTGTCGGTAGATTGAATAGATGGGTATGCAAGTAGATGGACACATAAGTAGGTGGACAAATAGGTATGTAGGAAGGTGGATAGATGGGTATTGGGGTGTGTAGATACATGAATAGATGGATAAATTAAGATATGTATATGTAAGTGGGATGGATAGGTATGTAAGTGGATGAAATAGATGGGTGTACAAGTACGTTTGTAGATTATACATATGTAGGAAGGTGGATAGACGGGTATGTAGGTAGATTAATAAATGGGTAAGGAAGTACATGGATACATAAGTAGGTGGACAGATCGGAATGTAAGAACATGAATGATGGGTATGCAAGTAGATGGCTATATAATTAGGTGGACAGATGTGTATGTGGGTAGGTGGATTGATGGGTATGTAGGTAGATGAATAGATGTGTACGTAGGTAGATGAAATAGATTTGTATTTAGGTAGGTGATAGATGGGTATGTCGATAGATTAAATAGAAGGGTCTGCAAGTCGATGGATACAAAAGGAGGAGGACAGATGGGTACATAGGAAGGTGGATAGATGGGTATTGGGTATGTAGATAAATGAATAGATGGGTAAATTAGGAGATGGATATGTAAGTGGGATGGATAGTTGAAGTTGTATGTGGATGAAATAGATGGGTATACATAATTAGGTGGATAGATGGGTATGAAGGGAGGTAGATACATGAGTACATTGGTAGATGAATAGTTGTGTATGTAAATAGGTGGATTTATAAGTGGGTGGATAGATGGTATGCAGATGGATGAAATAGATGGGTATGCAAGTAGATGATACATAATTAGGTGGAAAGACGGGTGTGTAGATAGATGAATAGATGGGTAAGTTAGATGGATATATTAGTAGTTTGATAGATGGTATGTAGGGAGGTGGACACATGGGTATGTAGGTAGATGAATAGATGGGTATGTAAATAGGTGGATAGATGGTATGTAGGTGGATGAAATAGATGGGTGTGCAAGTAAATGGATAAATAATTAGGTGGACAGATGGGTATGTATGTAGGTCGGTGGATAGATGGGTATGTAGGTAGATGAATAGATGGGTATGTAAATAGGTGGATAGATGGTATGTAGGTGGATGAAATAGATGGTGTGCAAGTAAATTGATAAATAATTAGGTGGACAGATGGGTATGTAGGTCGGTGGATAGATGGGTATGTAGGTAGAAAAATAGAATGATATGAGAGTAGATGGATACATACGTTGGTGGACAGATGGGTATGTAGATAGATGAATAGATGTGTATGTATGTAGATTAAATATATGGATATGTAGGGCGGTGGGTAGATGGGTATGTAGGTGGATGAAATAGATGGGTATGGACGTTGATGCATACATAACTAGGTGGACAGATGGGTATGTAAATCGGTGGATAGATGGGGATGAAATAGATGGTTATGTAGGTGGGTATGGAAGTAGCTGGATACATATTTAGGTGGACAGACGTGTATGAAAGTCGGTGGATAGATGGGGATGAAATAGATGGGTATGGAAGTAGATGACTAAGTAGGTAGATGGATAGTTGAAATAAGAACATCAGCTCCATGCTGGTCCAATTTTAATGAAACGTTTATCACCGTTAAGTGAAATGTGTTTGTGGTAAGAGCATCTTGCAAAGCAGGTAAAAGGTAGAAGAAAGTTCTTTTATAAAGAACGTGAGAAAGAGGCTCTGATCTTCATGGCTCAAACGCTCCTCACCGAGGCGTCCTCTCCGCGACCCTCATCATCACAGCCCAGCGGCGCACGCCGGCGTTTTCCCAAAAAGGCAAAGACTTTGAGGCTAAAAAGACGAGGCATCGGACGCGGGCAGATTTTGAAGTGCCGCAAGTCGGGCCTGTCGGGCTGAATGGATGGGTGGGGGCATACGGTCCAAATGGGCTGTCAGAGTAAGCAGGGAGAAGATGGATGAGAGGAAGCGCACGCAGGGAATACCAGCCCATGATGGACTGATGCTGAGGTTTCTTCCCCACGTACCTTAGTACTTCTGTGACTTTTCTGTCTGCTACCTCATCTTGGACTTACATCATCTACCTACCTACAGCTACCCATCTGATCTACCTATCTAAATTTAGTATGTCAGTCTTAAACCCCACTAGAAATAACAATAACATTGCAAACACAACATGACAACACAACAAACACACAAAGCGCAGCTTCCTGTAAGCAAGTGTCTCTGACCATCTCAGTGTCAAAACATATACATAATGACAGGAGATAGACAGGACAGGAGGGTTGATGGGTCGCCACATTGGGCGATAAAAACAAGAGGAAGGAGGAGGAAAAGAAAGAAAAGCCACCTCAAAACTCCGCTCTTGTAGGAGGCGCGGCGTGGGACCGGCCCAAAGACCTCAGCAAAAATAACCAAAGTATAAGCACAAAATGCAGATTAGGATGTTGGGGTTAGGGCGAGTACATTCCAATACTTTGTGGCCTTCAAATTGATCATAATTTCGCGTTGCATAGCGGAAAGCTTCTTTACCTACTCAGTGGCCTAGTGGTTAGAGTGTCCGCCCTGAGATCGGTAGGTTGTGAGTTCAAACCCCGGCCGAGTCATACCAAAGACTATAAAAAAATGGGACCCATTACCTCCCTGCTTGGCACTCAGCATCAAGGGTTGGAATTGGGGGTTAAACCACCAAAATGATTCCCGGGTGCGGCACCGCTGCTCCCCTCACCTCCCAGGGGCTGAACAAGGGGATGGGTCAAATGCAGAGGACAAATTTCACCACACCTAGTGTGTGGGACAATCATTGGTACTTTAACTTTAACTTTAACTTCAGTCAATCATGACGGGCCACCCTTGGTACCCTGAACAGTTGCCCTCATCTTCTGAATTAGTTGATCCAGCAGAGCAACGCTCAATCCAATCAGCAGATGTCCTGTCATCGTAGCTCCAAATCGGTAGAACAACGTCGATGTCCTCAACAGAAAGAATGCAGCAAACGTTCCGTCAGGACAGAAAAGTTCCCTCGAACCCGAGCTTCTCGCCGAGAAAGTCTTGTCAATTTCATTGAGACCAGTCAAACAATTTAGGCTTCCGGCGAAACAAATCCTGTGCTGATCATATTGCCCGCCTGCGCATCATAGTGGAGCAGTCGCTGGAGTGGAACTCCTCTCTCTACATCACCTTCAAAGAGCATGGGAAGGCATTTGACAGCGTGGACAGAGAGATGCTCTGGGAACTGTACAGAGTCCCAAAGAAGAGCAACATCCTTAAATGTCTCTACCAAGACATGAGCTGGAGGATTGCCCACGCCAACCTGCTGTCTGAAAGCTGAGGTGAAGACCGGAGTCTGGTAGGGGTTCAACTTTCATATATCAGTTTCAAAGATTATGAGAAGGCATTCGACAGTGTGGACAGAGAGATGCTTTGGGAAATGTACAGAGTCCCAAAGAAGAGCAACCTCCTCAAATGCATCTACAAAGACATGAGCTGGAGGATTGCAGACGCCGACCTGCTGTCCGAAAGCTTTGAGGTGAAGACCGGAGCCGGTAAGGGTTCAACTCTCCCCTCTATATCAGTTTCAAAGATTATGAGAAGGCATTCGACAGTGTGGACAGATAGATGCTGTGGAAACGGCTGAGGCACTATGGAGTCCCATAGAAGGTCATCCTCCCTATCAAATGCACCTACCAAGACTTGGGCTGCAGGATTGCCCACACCGGCCAGCTGTCCGAAAGCTTTGAGGTGAAGACCGGAGTCCAGCAGGGTTGCAACTCCCCCCTTTGACATCAACTTCAAAGATCATGAGAAGGCATTCGACAGTGTGGACAGATAGATGCTGTGGAAACTGCTGAGGCACTATGGAGTCTCATAGAAGGTCATCCTCCCTATCAAATGCACCTACCAAGACTTGGGCTGCAGGATTGCCCACACCGGCCAGCTGTCCGAAAGCTTTGAGGTGAAGACCGCAGTCCGGCAGGGTTGCAACTCCCCCTTTGACATCAACTTCAAAGATCATTAGAAGGCATTTGACAGTGTGGAGAGAGATGCTGTGGAAACTGCTGAGGCACTATGGAGTCCCATAGAAGATCAACCTCTCTATCAAATGCATCTACCAAGACTTGGGCTGCAGAATTGCCCACACCAGCCAGCTGCCTGAAAGCTTTGAGGTGAAGACCGGAGTCTTGCAGGGGTGCCTTCTGTCACCATTCCTCTTCCTTCTGGTCATCAACTGGATCATGAAGACCACTACATCAGGCAGGAAGAATGGTATCCTTTGGACTCTCTGGACGCAGCCAGAAGACTGGGCGCTCCTGTCACACAACCACAGCCAGATGCAGGACAAGACCACATCACCCAAGACAGGGCTCTCAATCGACAGGAAGAAGACTAAGCGAGTGAAAATCAACACCACTGCCAACATACCAGTCCCAGTCAGTGTAAAGGTAGGCCTTCCAATAGCTGACGGCGAGACACTGAGGCGGAGTTAAAGAAACGTGTGACCAACTGGACCGGAATGGCGAATGGTCGTTGATGGCTTATGCTCCTCTGGGAGCGAAGGGCATAAATAGATAGTCAATCAATTTAATGTTTTGCTTTGGAGAACAGTGCTGAAAAAGGCTTCAAAAGTTGAGACAGGACGAGACAAAGAGGCAAAGCAGGGAAAGATAAGGAGGAGGGAAGGGAAGCATCCGCCTTCGTTGAGAGCTAGATAGAAAGCGCCAGGTTTATGGAGTTTTAAACCCCTGGCTTAGCCTGTTTGCTGCATAAACACGAAACGATCAAGCTTACAACTCCCACGTCGGTTCCTGACTGACAGATAACTGGCAGAGCTTTATTTTAAGACGTGTAGTGAAGCCTGTTTATTTCCACCCCCAAAAATTGGTATACATAAGGCAGGTCAGAGGTGCGATTAAGTCCAATGGGGAAGAGGATTCATGAAAAGCTACAGCTTGAAAAGCAGGTGAAAGAGATTATTTGTATCGTGTTTGGTGTTCATGGACAGCCTGGAAGGACGCTTATTATTAGTGCATTAAATAGGGCATGGAATGAATAAAAGTCACATGTCAGAGTGAAACAACTCGTCTTTTTTGCAAAAAGACAAGCTTGAAATAAAAGCTGCATTGTGTAGTTGACACACATCCCGTCTTTTATGCAAACAACTAAATGCAGAGAGTGGAGCGTCGCTGCCAGGGTGTGTCGTCTGCTACACTTGCCTGCGTTAGCTGGGACTGTTACGTAAGTAGGAGGCAGAACACACCACACACACACACACACACACACACAAGGCACCTGTGCACACTGTGCGGGACAGGACGCGAGCGACCGTACTTCCTGAAACACAGCATGAGGTCAAGGCTGCGATGTTGTTAGGGCGCCGGCAGTAGCGTGGAGAGGGGCAGCCGTGGTCGCTATTTGTGAAAATACACACATTACCTTAGCATTACGCGTGTCTGTAAAGCAACAAATACATCTAATATGGCTCCTTGTCATAACAAGTGTGCACTACGGAGGCCTTGGGCTGATCCAGGTCTTACTAATGCCCACAAATACTACGCTAGGGATGCATGATAACCAATAATTTCCAGACCTTTACAACTGATAACCGATTCCATCTATATATATATATATATATATATATATATATATATATATATATATATATATATATACCGTATTTTCCGCACCATAAGCCGCACTTAAAAACCACAATTTTTCTCAAAAGCAGACAGTGCGGCTAATAACCCGGTGCGCCTTAAATATGGATTAATATTAATATTTATTTTCATAAAGTGTAGGTCTCGCAACTACGGTAAACTGCCGCCATCTTTTTTCCCCGTAAAAGAAACACACACACTCACACACACACACATACCTATGTGTATACGCATACACATACCTATATGTATATACGTATAAACGTATACACCAATACGTACACACATGCGTATATACCTGTACGCATACACATATAGGTATACACATATACGTAAACACATACAGTATGTATACACATATACACATGTATACACATACGCATACGCATACACGTATATGTATACACGTACGTATACACATATACACATGCGTATATGTATACACATATACGTATGTGTTTACGCATATACACATACGTATATGTATACACATATATGTATACACGTATATGTATACACATATATGTATACACATATACACACGTATATGTATACACATATACACACGTATATGTATACACATATACACACGTATATGTATACACATATACACATACGTATACATACACGTATACACATACGTATACATACACGTATACACATACGTATACATACACGTATACACATACGTATACATACACGTATACACATAGGTATACACAAAGTACGTGTATATGTATACACATATACGTATACATACACATGTATATGTATACACATATACGTATACATACACATGTATATGTATACACATATACGTATACATACACATGTATATGTATACACATATACGTATACATACACATGTATATGTATACACATATACGTATACATACACATGTATATGTATACACATATACGTATACATACACATGTATATGTATACACATATACGTATACATACACATGTATATGTATACACATATACGTATACATACACATGTATATGTATACACATATACGTATACATACACATGTATACGTATACACATATACGTATACATACACATGTATACGTATACACATATACGTATACATACACGTATACATACACATGTATACGTATACACATATACGTATACATACACATGTATATGTATACACATATACGTATACATACACATGTATATGTATACACATATACGTATACATACACATGTATACGTATACACATATACGTATACATACACATGTATACGTATACACATATACGTATACATACACATGTATACGTATACACATATACGTATACATACACATGTATACGTATACATACACATGTATATGTATACACATATATGTATACATACACATGTATATGTATACACATATACGTATACATACACATGTATATGTATACACATATACGTATACATACACAGGTATACACAAAGTATGTGTATACGTATACATATACACATCAAGTATGTGTATACGTATACACATACACATCAAGTATGTGTATACGTATACACATACGTATACACTTACACATACGTATACACATACGTATCCACGTACATATACACATATATACATACATACACACATATATACATATACGTATACACTAATATAAATATTTGTAAAACCTAGGTCTTAGCTTAGCAGCACAGGCAGTGTCGTACTGCTTCCGTAAATCTTCACGATGGTGAATGTTAAGACGACTCATCAGATTTTACTGTGTTGAACTTTGCGTTTTTCGAGTGAACGGTCTTCTGCTGACACTTTCAAAAAATAGTTACGATTCAATACAACAGTACAGTGCTTCTACTGCCATCCAGTCTGTGTGTTATAAAACGAGTAAAACATTGTGGTATTTGTTTTACAAGTTCTGTTGAAATCCTGTGCTTTTGAGGTTACAAGGAACTAGTTGATTTAAAATAAGCCTCACAACTTTTGAAAGCATGGAGGGACTGTAAATGCTACAGGCTGGACTTCATGCTTCAGGCTAAGCAGACACTGGAGCCGTTTGTTCTTCAAGCTTGTTCAACCTCACAAATATTCCCAGAAGGCCTGCATAACGCATATTCCAAGACGTGAACACATCCAACAGGAACTGAGGTTCTGGGGTCGAACAGGAATCGGCTGAAAACTGTTTCACGATTTAAGTGTTTTATATCGATCGATATCGATAACTATTGATTTTGTTTAATGACTTATCAGAAATAGACCGGGAGAAATAGTAAAATCACATTAAACACGTAACAATAAGCTCTTAAAATGGAGGAATATGTAAGAAATGCTTTATAAAGTGTAAGAAAATAGTGCAAATGTAAACATAGAGAGACCTGAGAAGAACTATTTTCTGCAGTTTGGTGCCAGGAAGGTACAGCTGTGCTCTAAAGGGTGAGCGCAGCAAAAATAATGTGGTTCTGCATCATTTTCCGACCAATGTGGTCTGAAAATATTGCAGACTGATGACTTCAACTTTCTTCCGATAAAAACGAAAAAATAAAATATTGAACGCGTTCTTTTATTGCTATCCATTACGTGTCTATCGCCACATACTGTGTATTGATATCGTTTTAATCGCCCAGCCCTACTCTACGCCGACTCAGTAAATAAACGGTCAAGTCGGGTTTTGGCTACGAATTACAATTTTAACCAAATTGATACTTTTGAAACTGTGCCCGTACCAGTACTAATAAATAAATAAAATCATGCACATTTTAGATTTTACTTTTATTTTTTTTAAACAATGCATTTTTTTTATTTTCATGACATTTTTAACATTCATATAATAAAATAATAACCAAGAACTAAAAAAAATAAAACCCAAAACAAATTATTAGCAACAATATGGAACATATTTAATGATTATTAAGGTTAAAGCTCACAATTCCGAGGTTCATGAATGCACCACACTTGCTGTGAGTGTTATTGGTGCATAATGTTTTTATTATTATACTGTATGGGCTTCTAAGATGGTGTTTTATTTTGATTATGCTTAAGTGTCTGAGTATCTTTTAAAAAAACGAAATTAATTATTAATTATTATTATTATTATTATTATAATGAGCCCATCTCCAGTGTGAGAGCAATGGAGGCAAACTGGAGTGCACTACTGGGCAGCAACCAGCAGAGGCGGTGTTGATTCAGTTGCAACTCCATTACCAGGAGAACGTAAATGTTGCATATAGCAAACATTGACCCAGCATCTAGTGCTGGGTGACAGAAAACTATAAAGGGGAGTGTGGAAGAGGGCGTGGTCGGTGCGCCTCCTGCAGGAATGGGGTGTGTATGGCCCGGTCTCGAAGCCAGCGGCAGGTGAGTGGATTACCCAGCTGGGGCTGGTTATCTTATCACCTGTCGCCTTTATTAGCAGCAGCCGGACCGAGACACGTTGGAGTTGGAGCCAGAGAGAACTGAAAAGTCCTAACTATATACTGCTGGAAAGCAAACCATACTGGTGTATGAAAATAAAAGACTTGATCCAACCTGTCTACCGGGCTCCCGAAGATCTGTCGGCGTCAGGAGAACCCACCACAAGCAGAGACTTCCACAGGGAGTGATCAACCAAAAGAGATGATAATAAAATATGCAATCAGCTGAACTGGAACAGCTTGCATTTCGGATTTTGAGGCCCTTTTTATCCCGGAAAATTTCACCAAAATGAGTTCAAAAAGTGGCCATTTTCTGTATTTTAGTGATGTAACGGTAGTGTCAAAATGGGATTTTTTTTGGCAAGCCACATTTAGTACACATTTCAGTAAAATACAGGAAGTGGTAGAATCACATGTCTACTCAGTAAAGTGCCAAGAAGAAGCCCGAGCTTGAAAACTCTAATTAAAAAATATAATTATTTACACTGGTATAACTCTTACTGGTGCACTTGTCGACATCCTTGCACTTTAAGAAACATGTTCAATTTAAATATATTGTTATTTTATTCAAAAATGTCGTTAAAAAAAAAATTATTTGTTTTTTGGACATGTACCTCAGGACTGGCTGAAGAAAGATAAACACCTAATGAATATCCTACTGGTGGCCTGTAAAAGACCATTACTAGGAAATGGATATCCCAGGAGAGCCCAACTTTGAAGCAATGGATGGAAACAACAATGGATATTTATAAAATGGAGAAGATAACTGCCTTTATCTTTAACATTCTTACAGAAGTGTAGATAGAACTTGTTAAGAAAGAAAGTAAGCAGATATTAACAGTAAATGAACAAGTATATTAATTCATTTTCTACCACTTGTCCTTAATAATTTTAACAAAATAATAGAATGATAAATGACACAATATGTTACTGCATATATCAGCAGCTAAATTAGTAGCCTTTTTTTGTTTACTTACTACTAAAACAAAAGTTGTCTAGTATGTTCACTATTTTATTTAAGGACAAAATTGCAATAAGAAACATATGTTTAATGTACTTTAAGATTGTTTTGTTAAAATAAAGCCAATAATGACATTTTTGTGGTCCCCTTTATTTAGAAAATTATTGAAATAATTTTGGTACCGGTACCAAAATATTGGTATCGGAACAACACTACAACACACACATAAGTACTGAAAATCGGTATCATTGAGAACCAGTATCGATTCCCTTGTACCGAGAAAAGGTACCGTATCGGTTCAAATGTGTGAAAGGCACCCATCCCTAACTGCATGTGGGTATTCTGGCTACGGCGACGCCGTTTATGTCATATTATGTCATATTATGCTCCTTCCAGCACTGTTGTTTTTAGGTTATAGAGTTTGTATCCAATCAGAATTCAGCTAGCTTATGTTGCCATGCTGTACCAAATCTGCCAGAGACCTTCAGACTCAGCAATGCGCTGTAAGTGAACGGGCACATACAGTTGATAGACAGTTGCAATAGCCAATCAGATCACGAGTTGTTGCCAGTAAGGCCTTCTAGATGGCCCAAAGCAGATATATATAGTGATGTTATGAGCCAGGTAACATTAGAACTCCATTACCCAGCATGCCACAGTAGTGAAGAGCATGCGCAGCAACCCCGTTTAGGTTGTTGAATGCAGTGTTTTTCAACCTTTTCTGAGCCAAGGCACATTTTTTTCCATTGAAAAAATCCCGAGGCACACCACCAGCAGAAAACATTAAAAAATGAAACTCAGCATTTGACAATAAAAAAAAGTTGTTCTCGCAATTGTTGGATATGAATTCAAACCATAACCAAGCATGCATCACTATAGCTCTTGTCTCAAAGTAGGTGTACTGTCACGACCTGTCACATCAAGCCGTGACTTATTTTGACGTTTTTGGTGTTTTAGTTCTTGTCTTGCGCTCCTATTTTTGGTGGCTTTTCCTGTTTTGTTAATATTTTCCTGTAGCAGTTTCATGTCTTCCTTGAACGCTACTGTTTTAAGTTGTGCGGACGCTATCCTTCTTTGTGGGGACATTGTTGATCGTCGTGTCATGTACGGATATACTTTGTGGACACCGTCTGCTCCACACGTCGTAAGTCTTTGCTGTCGTCCAGCATTCTGTTTGTGTTTACTTTGCAGCCAGTTCAGTTTTAGTTTCATTTTGCATATCCCTAAGCTTCAATGGCTTTTCGTAGCGGCACTCTGCTTTTGTTTATTTTTGGTTTAAGCGTTAGATACCTTTTTACCTGCACGCTGCCTCCCGCTGTCTGCATATTGTGATCACAACAAACATCTACAAAGCACCTACTGATATGGAAGAGTATTACACGGTAAGTAAGCATTGCCAGAACACACACTCACACACCCCCCAAGGCTTTATAAACAGCACACACTCCTCTTTCGTTCACTTCCTGTTTGTCCATCTACCTGCGTGTTTGTTTGCTTGGGTGGGCTTGACTCCTCCGTGGGCTCTGACTCCTCCTCCTCTCATCCCTCCTCCTCTCCTCCTCCTCCTCGCAGTGGCGTGTGCGGCAGCGACGTGTGCCGGAGACCAGTTGCAGTTGGCTTCCTGCCTGTTGACATGCGCCGGGAGGAAAGGCTGTGAACACGAGTTCATGCTG